>NC_047518.2:47592010-47624420 GCF_902827115.2 Pseudochaenichthys georgianus | reverse complement strand
ATCATCTGACATGTCAAAAGAAATTACAAGATCAAGAGCATATTACATAGCACATACAGTACTAATAAATATCACATTCAGTAGCACATAGTACAGTAAGTAACCAAGTCAGAACAGAGTAGCCTACCTATTTGGGGTAGTATTCTCTTCCATGATCTCGTTGAACATATCAGACAACGAGGGTGGTTGCCCCCTCTCCTCCTCCTCCTCCTCTGCTGTAGACAGACGAGCCCTTTTTTCTGTGGTCTGCGTCACGTCTCCTGTGCTGTGCGCAGCAGCCTCCTCTCGTGGGTTCTCCTTATCCAACACAGCCTGGATCATGTCTCGTGCGCTTTGCTTTTTCCCCGCATCAAAATAATTGTCTTTATATCGCGGGTCAAGTACAGTCGCGATACAGTACAGGGGATCAGAGTAGATATCAGCAAAACGTGTGTTGACAGACTCCAAGAGTGTACTTTTCATAGTTTTTACTCCACGGTCCGTTTCAACCTCTTTCCTTAGAAGACGCTTTAGAGCCGCATTTAAAGGGATGACGTCTGCCACCGATGCGTCAGATGAGCTAATCTCTCTAGTTAGCTGTTCGAATGGGGCAAGAATGGAGAGAATGTTCTCCATTAAGATCCACTGGTTTGGAGTGAATGATGCGGGGAGATCATGATCTGCGCTGTATGTAGCCAAGGTTCGCTTTTGAGCAAAGAGGCTTTCCAGCATATAATATGTACTGTTCCACCGTGTACTCACATCTTGTTGGAACCGTTTTGTTGTTACTCCAAGCTCATCTTGTATTGGCTCAATGCGAGAATAGGCCAGTTGAGAGTGTTTGAAGTGACCAACAATCTTTCTGCTTATGGCCAACAGATCTTTTACGCTGCGTTGAGCCAACACTCCCTCGTTCACAGCTA
This sequence comes from Pseudochaenichthys georgianus, assembly GCF_902827115.2. Taxonomy (NCBI): domain Eukaryota; kingdom Metazoa; phylum Chordata; class Actinopteri; order Perciformes; family Channichthyidae; genus Pseudochaenichthys; species Pseudochaenichthys georgianus. The sequence goes on along the minus strand of NC_047518.2, from coordinate 47,623,518 downwards.
ATTGCAGAGTGTGGGCCATGCAGCGTATTCCACTCAGATTGCATTCTTCTATAGCTTTAGTTATATTTCGTGCGTTATCAGTGACTATTGCGTGCACTTTAGGTCGGTCGATATGCCATGTGTCGAACATATTGGCGAATGTCAACGAGATGGACTGTGCTGTATGAGACCCCCTAAACTCTTGCGAATGCAGCAGAATCTTTTGCAGTTTAAAATCCTTGTCGATCCATTGTGCAGTTAGACTGAGCATACTGGTGATGCTTACGTCTGAGCTCCATATGTCTGTCGTGAAGCTGATGGCTGTAATATCTGTAGCCAAGAGCTCATGGATGTGATTAGCAACGACATTGTACAGTTCAGGTAAGCACACGTCTGCTAAGTGTCGTCTGCTAGGCAAGGAATAACGTGGCTCAATATGCTCAATAAGCCTACGAAATCCAACGTCCTGTACGACAGAAAACGGTTGATCGTCCATGGCGATGCATTCCATTAACTTCCGAGTAATGCCCTTTGCCTTAGGACCATCACTGGGAAACTTTTTAATCTTTTCAAAAAGGTCCGCCACAGAAGGAGTCGGGGTGCTGGGAAGGACTTTTTTTTTCTGTGCGCTGGTGATTTCATCATACTCCGTATATTGGTCCGGGTGTTTAGATTTCAGGTGATGGAGTAATCCCGAAGTGCTGAAAGTCTTTGAAGTTACACCCCCTCGAGAAATGTCAGCTGAACACGTTTTGCAAATCGCAATCCGCGACTCTTTATCTGATATTGTGAAGTATCTCCAAGCGGCAGACATGTTGACTGTGAGCCAGCCGTGAGCATGGTCCCTGCCTCGCCGCGTCTTTATTACGTCATCACAACAACACGTTAGGTTGCCTGTTCTGACATTCGGTGATATTTTTTCGGTGCTAAAACCCTTTCGGCCGAAAGCCGAAAGGGCCTTTTTAACCATTTTCGGCCGATAATTTTCGGTGGCCGAATTTTCGGTGCATCCCTGATAAGTACCCTGTATCAAGATTGATGCAAAACAAGTGATATTTGACCTTTTTAAGACAGATTTAGCAAAAAAAACCTCTTCTGGGGCCATTTGGGTGGATTTTCCATATCTCTGTACTTGCTGGATTTTGACATGTGACATCTCTTTCTAACCGTTAGAGCCAATGGAATCAAGGGGAACTCCCACATAGTCCTTATTTGGTAATGTCTGTGTGTTAGACTGCCACATAGCCAAGACCGGAAGCAGCAGCCACTCTGGTGGCTACCATTAGCAGCTAACTTTTGCTCTCCGATTTTTACATACAAATTGAATTATGGATTATAAATGAAATATATTTTTTATACAGAGACATTAAAAACCTATGGATTAACCGATTCAGCCGCGTTTTTTTCTCGTTGTAATGCCATTGAACACGTCTTTTGATCAGATTGACAGCTACGGTGAGACGATCTCCCTAAAAGCTACGTAAAAGTATGTGTTGTGATGTCTGTGTTTGCTTCCCCTGTCGCGAGTTCGGATCACTCAGTGATGATACTATATACCTAAATATCTGTGGAACCTCAGCTTTAATCGGATATCTTGTATGTGCAGCTACGATAAGTAATAAGGGTAATTTTATCTTGAGTTCTGTGCCAATGTCCGTTAGCATTTTTCGCTAAGGGGTCATTTAGATGCTTCTTATGAGACTTGTGATTTGGTTTGGTAAAAATGGTTTGTATCGTCAATTAGCTGAGATTATTCCCGTTAATCTAGTATAACACATTTATAGGTTCTTAAATATTTAGATCCCCTGAGACACAGTGTCGTGAAAAAAAACCCAGGGAACCCTTGGGAAATGTAAAAGGGTTTTTTCTTCAGGCGTAGCACTAGCCGCAATGTAAACAATGAATTGTATTTGGGATTGTTCACAGATACACTACGCCTATACAGTTTAGAATGAAAATACTCCGTTACAAATTAAAATCCTGCATTCAAACCTTATTTAAGTAAAAGTAGGCAAGTATTAACATAACATTTGACGGCACCTCCTTATGTAACAGTAATGATGGTGCAGTAAAATGTTCCCTGTCTGTTTAATTTATGTTGTTTGATTATTTTGTATCTTGCATTTTACTGCTGTACATGTTCAAAGTTGTGCTTGTATAAATGATTATAGATGAGGGAACCTGCTAAATGTTCAAATATTGTGTTTTTTATATACAGCACCTCTCAAGAACCTTGAATGTATATATATATCCTCAAGTGCAGTCGCAAAACGCTATGATGAGACTGGCTCTCATGAGGACCCCCCCGGGAAAGGAAGAGCAAGAGTTACTTATACTTTACTGGTGTCACTGTAGGTGATTTATTCAGAGTTCAAGGCACCCTTAACCAGCATGGCTACCACAGCATTCTGCAGTAGCCAGCAAAATATGAATCATATTCTGGATTGTTAACACTTTTTTGTTAACTAGAATAATTATAGTTAAAGGTGGGGTAGGTACGTTTGAGAAACCGGCTCGAGATACACTTTTTGTTATATTCCATGGAATGCATCCCGATAGCAATGAATATCTTAAGTGCTTTGACAACAAATCCATAAAAAATGTCATCTGTGGAAGCCGTAGTACTGTAAAAAGCACGACCAATCATCTGAGCCGGCTAAAGTAACTGGATGGCCTACCTGCCTGTCAGCCTTCCATCTGTGCACAAACTTATCTCGTGCCCTCATTGGTCATGTGCACGTTCGTGTGTGTTGGAGGAGGGGCTCTGTAAGGAAGTGGCAGATTTCTCCGGTTGTGTATTTTCAAATTCTAGTGCACTCGAGCTGGTTTCTCCAAAATTACCTACCCCTACCTTTAATGTGTTCTTTTATAGTTTTGATGTCTTCAGTATAAATATAGAAAGTAGAACCAATTTAAATAAATAAAAAACTTCGAAAGAGAAGATGTGTATACAGAATATATTATAAATACATGTTGGCAATAATTGATTGATGCGATTGTACATTAATTATATCAATGTTTTAATTATTTAATGACCTTTGTACTAGTTCACCTAGATGTGTTTAATTTATTATTGAACATATTTATTAGGGATGCTCCGATAGCCAATTTTGGGGCTGATCGCCAATCGCCGGAATCAGCATCGGCCGATACCGATCGCCGATCAGATCAAGTGGGCGGGGCCTATGGAAACATTCCATTTAAAGTGATGTTTAAAACTCAGTTAATGGGTCTCATTCACTGGAGCTTCCACAAACAACAACCAACATAATTATTACATTATTTTTCTTTGAGTGCATTTACAGCCATGTTGAAACTTCCCGATGCTGTTATGGTTAAACCGAGGTAGGTATAACTCATACTATGTTCGATGATATGATTATTTATGGTAAAATGGTTTCTATTTCGTCCCTACTGACCGCCAGAGGCGGTGCTTTAAGCACTGGATATGTCCATCGCGCGCATGCGCAGCTCGAGTACCAATACCAACAAAGTCACCTGTGACCCACGTGACACCGGCTATATTAGCCGGTGTCGTCAGAGGATCTGTTCCTTTCATCTTCTCGCTGCGCGAGGGCACCGTGGCTACATTTTTGTAGCCTACAGCGTTCAGGTTTGAACGTTTGATCTGAGGGATTTCTCTGCAAGCAGCTGGCCGTGTGCAGCGTCGCGACTGACAGTCGGAGCTACGGGTCGTTAACGCGTCCTCCAGGAGCTGTGGCCGGCTGTGCGCTGTGCAGAGCCTCGACAGACAGGTTTGTGTCAGCTTGTTGCTGGTGATGGCTGTGTTCCCGCACCCTCTCCCAGCCAAATTGTCCTGATTGCCGTCTTATTTTTTGTGGCTTAGACTTTCTGGTGGGGTTTGATTGCAGTAGCGCTAGATCGTTGAATTACTGCTCCTAGTACTAGACTCCTAGCACTAGGATGATATGCAGAGAACTAGGGATGTCCCGATCACCTTTTTTTGCTCCCGATCCGATTCCGATCATTGATTTTGACAATCTGCCGATACCGATTTTTCCCGATCCGATCTTTATGCAATGCATTAAGAGAAAAAAAAGGTAACAGATAACTGCTGGTCATCCAACGCGACAAATTCAGCTATCTTGGCTGTTATTGTTTGGCCTTTTCACTGTTCTGGGGCAGTTTCTCTTTCCTTTTAAAAGACTCTGAAAGTGTTGGTTGTTTCAGTGCCGTTACCTGAGTGGCCGCTGTGTACTCGCCGTGTTGTTGTCGGTGTTTGTTTCTCAGGTAGCGTATTAGATTGGTCGTGTTGAGCGTAGCTCTGTTCTTTCCACCACGCGGAACCTCTGCCTTGCAAACATTGCATCTGGCTGTTACACTGCCTTCGCTTTCAATTTTATAATACTTCCAAACTCCTGACATTTTCTCTGTCCCGAGTCACCAGCTGAACGTAGCCTCTCGTTAGCTTACTGCTACTATTAGACACTGCGCCCACTCTGTTGCCAGATTTCAGAGAAATAAGCAACCAGGTCTATGAAAACAAGCCCAACAGAAGCAACACATACATGATGTTGTGTAATTTTAAACTAAGTCCTCAGGATGACTTTAAGACGTGAACATGGTCATTTTTGTTTTGTAACATTACATTAAAAGACATATTTTATATATAAAAAAAAAAAAACCCGATCCCCGATTTTTTTCTCCCGATCCCCGATTTTTGGAAAATCACGGGATCGGCTCCGATCCCCGATCACGTGATCGGATCGGGACATCTCTACAGAGAACATCTTCACTGCGGGTGCTGTGTGCTCTGCATGTGCGGTTACTACTGTAACCATGGCCTACGGTTCTATGCGGGCTGTTCTTTCTTAGAAGCTAATTATCTGGTCTTAACATTGTGTTCTGACTTGGTTGCTTGATTGTTAGCAGCAGCCGCTTGGCTAACACCTTGCATGTACTGTTAAGCTTCATTATTTAACTCAGCCGATGAGGGCAGTGCTCTCGCTGCTGCTCCCGGTAAACGCATGGTATGGTTGCAGTAGCGCTATATCGTTGTATTTACTGCTCCTAGTACTAGACTCCTAGCACTAGGACGATATGCCGAGAACAATCTTCACTGTGTGTGCCGTGTGCTGTGCATGTATGGCCATTAAGGAGGATTTCATCCTCCCAATATTATATTGTCTAGTGGGCAGCCGTTGGCTGACACTTTTAGGCACCGGCCACAGTTACTACTGTAACTAAGGTTCTAAGCCGTAAGTACTGGCCATAATTACTACTGTAACTACGGTTCCAAGCCGTGTAAGTACTGGCCATAGTCAATACCGTAACTACGGCTCTAGGCTGTGTAAGTACTGGCCATAGTTAATACTGTAACTAAGGGTTTAAGCCGTAAGTACTGGCCATAGTTACTACTGTAACTACGGTTCCAAGCTGTGCAAGTACTGGCCATAGTCAATACCGTAACTATGGCTCTATGCTGTGTAAGTACTGGCCATAGTTACTACTGTAACTACGGTTCTAAGCCATGTAAGTACTGGCCATAGTTACTACTGTAACTACGGTTCCAAGCCGTGCAAGTACTGGCCAGAGTTACTACTGTAACTACGGTTATATGCCGTGTGAGCCCTGGCCATGGTTACTGCTGTAACTACGGGTAGCTGGTGAAGGCTGTGTTCCCGTTCCCGCACCCGCTCCCGGTTGCGCTGCATCTGGCATTCGTTTCTAACTCAACCAGTGAAGGCAGTGTTCTCGCCCCCGCTCCTGGTAGACGCGGAACTGCCTTGTTTCTCCGTTAAGCAGGTAGCTGGTGAAGGCTGTGTTCCTGCTCCCGGTTACGCTGCATCTGGCATTCGTCTCTAACTCAACCAGTGAAGGTAGTGTTCTCGCCCCCGCTCCTGGTAGACGCGGAACTGCCCTGTTTTTCCGTTAAGCAGGTAGCGGGTGAAGGCTGTGTTCCCGCACCCGCTCCCGGTTATGCCGCATCTGGCATTCGTCTCTAACTCAGCCGGCAGTGTTCTCGCCCCCGCTCCTGGTAGACGCTGAACTGCCGTGTTTATTAATCCAGCCAGGTGAAGGCAGTGCTCTCGCTCCCTCTGCCGGTAACGTGGGTGTAATTACATCCCTCTTTCTGTTCGGCGAGTAGCAGCAACGCTCTACTCTTTCCATTAAGCAGGTAGCGGGTGAAGGCTGTGTTCCCGCACCCGCTCCCGGCTACGCTGCATCTGGCTACCTACAGAATGGTTCATTCATGTAGCGCCTGTATGGCTTCTCTTGAGCCCGAGGACGGCCACGACCACTGCCCCTCCTGCCTCGGGCCGCCTCTGGCGGTCAGTGGGGACGAAATTGAGCATCTGAGGGAGGTTCTCACGGTAAACGCCTGTATGAGCTGTAGCTGCATGCCTCGGGTGCTCAGAGTGGCTAGAATCACTGAGGTGGAACGTCTGCCAGCAGCCAACAGACACCTCTCCTTGTCACATCCTCCTCCAGATCAATTCGGCCGTTCCCGGCGACTTGAGGGAGCGATGGCTATGTGTGCTCCCCCCAATATAAGGACTAGAAACAGGCTGTCCTCTAAAGTGGATCGCCTAGCTGCCGATAGGGGCATGATGAAGTCGCCTCTTGGCCCTTCAGCCCGGGCCCGGTGTAGGAGCTGCTAGCGGGCCGACTAAAGGAGGTTATGCCCTCTAACCAGTGGCTGCCCCACTGGGTTGTCGATACCATCTCACAGGCTTACAGGGCCAGTGGCCGCCCCCTGCCATCAGGCTGAGATACCACTCTACAAGGAGCATCTCAACATATTGGGCTGCCCTGAGAGGGGTGCCCCTGGAGACTATCTGCGCCGCAGCGTCGTGGGCGTCTTCTGGCACATTCTCCAGTTGTCATCAGGTCAATGTCGCCACTCCTCATTCTTTGGGCGTGGTCCTTTTGCCGAGCTCCGCTGCTTCCAGTGGTGAGCAAGGGCTTGGATTCTTCATGACATTGTTGGTATAAGTCATCCAGTGCTTAAAGCACCGCCTCTGGCGGTCAGTAGGGATGAAATAGAACGATAGTTACGGCTGTAACTACGGTTCTCTGAGTCCCGGATGACTGCCAGAGTTCCCCGTCACTGAGCATTTTTGTGTGCTCGCGAGAAGATTCTGGGAATAGATCCTCTGACGACACCGGCTGATATAGCCGGTGTCACGTGGGTCACAGGTGATTTTGTTGTTATTGGTACTCGAGCTGCGCTTCCGCGCGATGGACATATCCAGTGCTTAAAGCACCGCCTCTGGCGGTCATCCGGGACTCATAGAACCGTAGTTACAGCCGTAACTATCGATTTGTTCTCCTGACATCTGGGGCGTTTTTGGAAAACCATGACATTAGTTTTTTTCATATTGACTGCCAGGGCCAAGTTCTTACAGTACTGGTCTACTATGTCCAGCTGTTGTTGTAGTCCTTGTTCAGTAGGAGACAGCAGAACAAGGTCATCAGCTTAAACAGTGTGTGTGTGTGTGTGTGTGTGTGTGTGTGTGTGTGTGTGTGTGTGTGTGTGTGGTGTGTGTGTGTGTGTGTGTGTGTGTGTGAGTGAGTGAGAGTGTGTGTGTGTGTGTGTGTGTGTGTGTGTGTCTGTGTGTGAGAGAGATAGTTTGTGTGTATATGTGAGAGAGAGAGTGTGTGTCTGTGTCAGTGTGAGAGAGAGAGAGTGTGTGTGTGTGTGTCTGTGTGTGTGTGAGAGAGAGAAAGTGTGTGTGTGTGTGTGTGTGAGAGAGAGTGCGTGTGTCTGTGTCAGAGAGAGAGTGTGTGTGTGTGTGTGTGTGTGTGTGTGTGTGTGTGTGTGTGTGTGTGTGTGTGTGTCTGTGTGTGAGAGAGAGAGAGAGGGAGTATGCTCTGATGATGTCACTCACGTGTGTGTGGCTCCAATCTGCGCAGCAACACCATGACAACCAACTGCAGCACTGAGTCCCATAAGAATGCATTGAGGATTATATCTGACAATTTTGCCACCTGTTACAAAACTATGGCTCTTATCAAAAAATGAGCGGACTGTCAGCATCAGGGAACCCCAATGAACTGATATATGTATTTTTTGGGGTTGTGTGTGTACAATGTGGAGATGGGAGCAGTTTGTCTAAAGTGTACTTCTCTCTGCTCTGAAGAAAGATCTGGAACAATTTAACAAGGGAATCAATTGGGAGCTAGTGTCACTGAGCTTTTTGTCACTTCATACCCTGAAGAGGCATTTTGTCTAATATTTTTTCTTAATTTTCCAACCTAGGAGAGGTTTTCCTACGTTTTCCATGAAAAAATATGTCTAAGGAGTGTAGGGTTTGGGAAGTATGGCAAGTTTAAAACATTTTTGGGGGAGAATTTTGAGCTGTCCTGCACTCTGTTTTGAGATCAAAGCACTCTAGAGTTAACGAGCTGCTCCATCCAATTCAATATCTCAGAATGTTTAAAAGATATCAAAAGTAAAAGTCAAGTTTGAATAGCTGAAGGTCTTGTGGTCATTTGAAAGTTGGAATGAAGGGTCTGGCTGAAATTATGTGGAAGGAGATGCATTTGGCACAAAGTGTAGGAAAACAGGATTTGAAGGCATCTCCCATTGACTTCAATGTTAACAATATAGTTTAAAAAGCTGAATATTTCAAAAAGTATGAAATATTTTTGAAAAAGTTGAAGGTTTCTTATCAATTGCTGAAAAGGCTGAATAGTTTAATATTTGAATGGTTTCTGTAGCTGAAAGTAAGCTGAAGTTATGGAGAGCTAAAGTATTGGCTGATTTGAAGGCTCTTCCCATTGACTTCAATGTAAAAAATATAGTTTAAAAAGCTGAATATTTCAAAAAGTATGAAATATTTTGAGAAAGTTGAAGGTTTCCCATCGATTCCTGAACAGGCTGAATAGTTTAATATTTGAATGGTTTCTGTAGCTGAAAATAAGCTGAAGTTATGGAGAGCCAAAGTATTGGCTGAAATAATAAGGGGAAGTATAAAGTTTTGAAGTACTATAGTGTGAATGCTGTAAACAGCATTCGCACTAATTAGGAGTGGTTTATCAGTAAAAACAGGGCTGAAGGAAAAAGGTTGTTAGCAATATCATAATATCAATTCAAGAAACATGTTTATAAGGAATGTTTTATTTTGAAATGGCTCATTTGGAATATTTGCTTTTTAAAGAAAATATGGGTAGCTCTTAAAAGAGCTTTTGGTTTGGAGGCTCTTAAAAGAGCCATGGTGACCCTACACCACATTCTGCTGCCATGGCACTAGGGCTGTGCGATTATGGCAAAAATCATAATCACGATTATTTGGGTCAATAATTGATATCATGATTATTTTGACGATTATTCATTGACCATTTATTGAACTATAAAACAAATAATATTTTACCAATAAACAAGATCAACAAATATGTTGGAGCGCACTTCCAAAACCATACTAAACATATATTATTAATATCCATCCATCCATCCATCTTCTCCCGCTTATCCGTGGTCGGGTCGCGGGGGTAGCAGTTCCAGCGGAGAGCCCCAAACTTTCTTTTCCCTGGCGACATCAACCAGCTCTGACTGGGGGATCCCAAGGCGCTCCCAGGCCAGCGAAGAGATATAATCCCTCCGCCTGGTCCTAGGTCTACCCCTTGGTCTCTTCCCAGCTGGACGTGCCTGGAACACCTCCCTAGGGAGGCGCCCAGGTGGCATCCTAACTAGGTGCCCGAACCACCTCAACTGGCTTCTTTCGACGCGAAGGAGGAGCGGCTCAACTCCGAGTCCCTCCCTGATGACCGAACTTCTCACCTTATCTCTAAGGGAGACACCAGCCACCCGGCGGAGGAAACCCATCTCGGCCGCTTGTATCCGCGATCTCGTTCTTTCGGTCATGACCCATCCTTCATGACCATAGGTGAGGGTAGGAACGAAAATGGCCCGGTAGACAGAGAGCTTTGCCTTCTGGCTCAGCTCCCTTTTCGTCACAACGGTGCGGTAAAGCGACTGCAGTACCGCTCCCGCTGCTCCGATTCTCCGGCCCATCTCACGCTCCATTGATCCCTCACTCGAGAACAAGACCCCGAGATACTTGAACTCCTTCACTTGGGGTAAGGACTCATTCCCTACTTGGAGTGGACAATCCATCGGTTTCCTGCTGAGAACCATGGCCTCAGATTTGGAGGTGCTGATCCTCATCCCAGCCGCTTCACACTCGGTTGCGAACCGATCCAGTGAGTGCTGAAGGTCGCAGACCGATGAAGCCATCAGAACCACATCATCTGCAAAAAGCAGTGGTGCAATCCTTAGTCCACCGAACTGCAGACCGTCAGTTGAGGTCAACAACGTCCCATCCTTACTGTACACAGCTTGGATGGTTCCCTGCTTCCCCCTCCTGAGGTGTCGCACAGTTTTCCAGAACAACTTTGGTGCCGCTCGAAAGTCCTTCTCCATGTCTTCTCCGAACTTCTCCCACACCGGCTGCTTTGCCTCGGCCACGGATGAGGCTGCTGCCCTTCGGGCCTGTCGGTACCTTGCAACTGCCTCGGGAGTCCCCCGGGATAACAAATCCCTGAAGGCCTCCTTCTTCAGTCGGACGGCTTCCCTGACCACCGGTGTCCACCAGGAGGTTCGAGGGTTACCGCCCCTTGAGGCACCTAGGACCTTGAGACCACAGCTCCCCGCCGCGGCTTCGGCAATAGAGGCTTTGAACACCGACCACTCTGGTTCAATGTCCCCAACCTCCACAGGAATGCCCGAAAAGCTCCGCCGGAGGTGTGAGTTGAAGGCCTCCTGAACTTGGGCCTACTCCAGACGTTCCCAGTTCACCCGAACTACACGTTTGGGCTTACCAGGTCTATCCAGAGGCTTCCCCCGCCACTCGACCCAACTCACCATATATTATTAATATGATAAATACAAATAAATTAGACCAAAAATAAATTAAATCAAATATGATGCAGTGCACTGTCACAACCTACTGATAACTCCTTAACATATAGCCAACATGTTGGTAAAACATATTCAACATATTCCACTCAGTTAAACGTTGAAGGCTGGCCAACCGTCATGGTCCAGAAGTAACAGGAAATAAATGTTGAACTACAATTTAAGAGCAAATAAAAATGTTTAGGCCACCATGGCAAATGCTGTTAGGGCTGCTCATGTCATCTCTTAAAGATGTTTTGCAACAAACTGCCTGTTTACATAGTCTGGTTTCAGAGATGAGCGCAGGCAGGTGACAAGCCACCTGTACTGAAGACCCTCAGCCACGCCCGACACATGGGGTGACGCCGGCCAATCACAAAGCTTTGATGCGTTCAAGTGAATTATTCTGGCACAGGAAGATTATGTTACAGGACATTAACGATAAACAGAATATTGTTGTTCTATTTGTAGACACATCTCGCGATCGACTGGTTGGGCACCCCTGGGCTAGACCATAGGTCTGTTGTGGTGGCAAAGTAGTCAGCTGAAGCCACATCTCTCAACTTCCCCACGGCATTTGTCATATAGTGCAGGCAGCGCAGACCTGCTGAAATAATACCGACACGGCATCGCGTAACGCTTGTCCAACGTGTTGACACGTTGCTTAAAGCCCTGGTTGCTAACAGTGCTAACTGGGCACATATCTTTAGCGATGTGAAATGTAATGGCAAAGTACTTGCAAATAGTTTTACCCTTCTTTTTAACGAGTTGCTGCTCTTGTTCTGACATCTTCGCTCGCGCTGAACACTCACAACACATGTCACTCCCACGTAGCCGAGTGGGCTTTTAGGGAGGGGCGAAAGCGCACCCAGCAAAATAATCGTATTTTGTCAATTATGCTGTTTTCATAATTGTCGCAAGCCATAATCGTAATCGCGATTAAAATACGATTAAAATACGATTAATTGCACAGCCCTACATGGCACTGCACCCTCCTCATTGAAATAGGAGCAGAAGGTGTCCCGCAGTTGGAGCTATCTGCGTGTGGCGTTGTTGGAGCCCATCCTCGGTACATCACGCAGGGAGTATCTGGAGCTTCATCCGTGGACTCCTCGACAGGTGTGCGTGATTTCCTTCCTATCGTCTTCCTGCGGAGGAAGTTGTGCAACACACAGGCGGCCTTCACACACAACTCTGTTACCTCCGGGCTGGTGGTGATGACACGCCGGAACATTCTCCACCGAGATGAGAGGATGTCAAACGCACATTCAACCACCAACCTGGCCCGGCTGAAGCGGTAGTTGTATATCCTCCTCTCGCGTGTGATCTGGCGTCCAGGGAACGGACGCAGCAGGTTGTCCAGCAGCGGGAAAGCTTCATCTCCAACGAAGACATGGGAAAGAAGGCCGAGCCGCTCTGCTCCTGGGATGACGGTGTCAGGTGGTAGCTGCAGACTGCCATCTCGGAGGCCCTCTCCAAAAGCGGAATTCCTCAGGCTCCCACTGTCGCGGCTCCTTCCAAAGCCTCCAACATCCACTACCCTGAAGAGGTACTGGGCATCCCCTACCCTGAAGAGGTACTGGGCATCCACTACAGCCAGCAGTACCAAGGAGTGGGTGGACTTGTAGTTGAAATACAGGGACCCAGAATTTGTCGGAGCCGGGATCACCACGTGCTTCCCATCTATGGCACCAACGCAATTCGGAAAGTTCCAGCGCTCCTGGAACTCAGCAGCGATGGCTCTCCAGTCCTCCGTCTGTGGTACCGGCATGGTCTCCTCGACCAGGGCGGTCCAGATGGCGCCCGCAACCTCCTTGACGATGACAGCCACTGTTATATGACCAACCCGATAGCTGAATGCTATGGTCCTGTAAGAGTCACCGGTTGCCAGGTACCTGAGAAAAAAGTAATATACATGATTTAAAAAATAAAACAATTTCAGACCCCCCACACACACACAGACCCCACAAACACCCCACGCAGACCCCACACACACACACAACACACAGATACACCCAGACCAGACACACACGCCCCACGCACACACCCCACACACGCCCCACACACGCCCCACACACGCCCCACACACACAGATACACCCAGACCAGACACACATACGCCCCACACACACAGACCCCACACGCCCCACACACACAGACCACGCACACCCCACAAACACACACACGCCCCACACAGACCCCCACACACACACACACAGACCCCACACACACAACACACGCCCCACACACACACAGATACACCCAGACCAGACACACATACGCCCCACACACACAGACCCCACACGCCCCACACACACAGACCACGCACACACAGACCCCACACACAGGGGAGCAATACTGTGTTAACCTAGCTATCTTAATTAATGTTATCCATCTGAAATAAATCACAGACTCCATTCGTCAATGGCATGCACTCTCTCTTTCTATACAGAGTCAGATTAAAGAAGTAGAAATACACTAAACATACCGTAGGCAGATGGTGAGTCGCTCGTCGGGTCCGATTGACAAACGCATACTGGTGTCCGCCTTTGTTTTCAGTGGACCCACTTTGCAGAGCAACTCGTCGAAATGGCCTTTGCTCATCCTGAAGTACTGGTGAAACAGTTCGTCATCCAGACGGAGCTCTTGGACCAGAACATGGTATTCTCACCGTTGCAGATGTTTTCGGAGTATCGGATGTACCCAACAGCGACGCACACAACGTCGCCACTGAGATACAATGCATATACCAATGCCACCCTTGCTACCAAACCGGCATCCATTTTGGCTAGAGTGGATAGAAGAACCGGGCTTTTTTGCTTTGTATGTCCGGGGCAGGACATTCATGTAATTGGTTGTTGGTCGCGTTGCTCGCGTTGACTCCCCAAGATCAAGACACGCCCACCGCCAAGCGGCAACGCACGCCGCCGTGTGTAGGGGCCGTTAGTGTGTGTTTCGCTCCGCTCACCGGTCCGTCACAGCGGGTGGAGCTGCAGGATTTCTGCTTCACACACGTTGCATAGGCTACCACTATTTTGTTGTCCTTTTTGGACACCTTGAAATACTGCCAGACTGGTGAAGCCATTTTGGTGAGCTTGTTTTGAGAAAAGTGTCATGTATTTTTCGTCATCATTTTACATCATGCGATCGGCTCTCGCGATCGGTATTTTTAGAGAGCCCGATCGATCGGTAGAGAGTGAGCATCGGCCGATATCGATGATGGCCGATCGATCGGAGCATCCCTAATATTTATTCATTGATTTCTTTATGAATTATTCTCCCGCAATTTGAATTAATCCAAAGTATTTGTTTTTACACATTTAAAAAGAAAAGGTGAATAAAGAAGCACATTAAAACTAAAGTATCAATGTATGTCACATTAACTAGTGCCCACATGCATGGGTCATATTTAAATCAGTACATTAAATGGCATATTATTCAATGTATGCATTTTTATAAATATATTTATTTTGGTAGGTTTGCTCTTCCGTAATACATTTTAATTATTATAATAAAGTACATTAGAGTTTTCACAGTGTGGTGTTTGTACTTTTACTTCAGGATCTGCTACCTGCAGCAAGTGCTGATAAAGGGTCTAAAGTGTTATTAATGTGATAATAAAGTGCTACTGAAGAGTGTAAAGTGTTAATTAAGAGTAAAGGGAACAGACCTGCTCTGTGGATCCGAAGCTGAGGCAGTAAAACAGCGTCCAGTAGTTTCTGGAGTCTCTTGTTCTCCTCTTTGGAAAGAAACAGCTCCTCCTCGAGCTCTGCTATTGTTTGTTCAAACAGAGCAAACATCTCTTCATTAGCAGCAGTGAGTCGCTGCTTCTTCAACGACAGCAGCATTTGGACTTTACTCATGTTTCCTAGATCACCTTTTCCTGCAGACTCCGTTAAACACACCGTTTCTCTCTGCATCAAACTCTCAATCTGACGAGTGTTGCTAACGTGTTTCCAGCTAGCATGCTAAGCTAGCTCCTGTAGTCCGAGGTAAACGCTCCAGAAAAAAGAGCACACAGTCCATTCGGAGGTTTGTCCAGACACACAGATGATGGATCAGGAGAGCTGGAGCTCACACACACTTTCTCAGGAACACAGAGAGAGAGAGAGAGAGAACCGTAGCGACGAGACAACACATGGATCCAGGTTCTTCTGCTTCTTCTTCTTCTCTCGTTTTTGGCGGATTGCAAACAGCTTTAAGGTGCATACCGCCACCTACTGTACAAGAGAGTGTATCACCATATCATCCTATCACCACTTGTGGAATTATACCATTGTGTTGTTTACGTTGTTTTAAATTCTTCCAAAAACGTGTGTTGGAAAACCCTTTTAGTTTTACCCCTTTTACTGTTGATGTTGTTCGTGAAGCTTTAACCAAGCTAGATTCTAAGAAACCGGCTGGCCCGGACAACTTAGAACCTTTCTTTTTAAAGATAGCTGCAGATTTTATTGCTCCACCTCTTACTACTCTTTTTAACCTCTCCCTCAGCACTAACACAATTCCAAAATTGTGGAAGTCAGCGTATGTCCTGCCTTTGTTAAAAGGAGGGGAGGCCACCTTATTAAATAACTATAGGCCAATCTCTAAGTTGTCAGTTCTGACTAAGGTTCTTGAACGCTTCGTGAGTGAACAGGTAAAGGTGTTTTTATGTACAAATGACATCCTGTCTAACAGTCAGGCTTCAGAAAGCAACATAGCACCATCACTGCCACAATGAAAGTGGTGAATGATGTGGCGAGTATTTTAGATAATAAGCAGAGTTCTATTTCGTCCCTACTGACCGCCAGAGGCGGTGCTTTAGCACTGGATATGTCCATCGCGCGAATGCGCAGCTCGAGTACCAATAACAACAAAGTCACCTGTGACCCACGTGACACCGGCTATATCAGCCGGTATTGTCAGAGGATCTGTTCCTTTCATCTTCTCGCTGCGCGAGGGTACCGTGGCTACGTTTTCGTAGCCTACAGCGTTCAGGTTTGAACGTTTGATCTGAGGGATTTCTCTGCAAACAGCTGGCCGCGTGAAGCTTCGCGACTGACAGTCGGGGCTACGGGTCGTTAGCGCGTCCTCCAGGAGCTGCGCCGGCTGTGCAGAGCCTCGACAGACAGGTTTGTGTCAGCTTGTTGCTAGTGATGGCTGTGTTTCCACACCCGCTCCCAGCCAAGTTGTCCTGATTACCGTCTTATTGTTTGTGGCTTAGACTTTCTGGTGACGACAGTGTTCCCGCTTCTTCTCCCATAAAGTTGCCCTTATGCTCTTTTGAAAGTTCTGCTTGTGGCGTTGTGCCCGAGCTATCATTAGCATTTGAGTCCCAGCTTTGGCTGCGTCCCTCATTCATTTAATTTAATTTCAAACCTTTATTTATTGAGATTGGTCCCATTGAGATCATAGATCTCTTTTTCAAGGGAGACCTGCAGCATATAGGTTCCACATGAAACATAAAACAATAAAGGACATTATACATTATATTTACAGGATACATAGTTATAGACATTTACAAGTGCCCATTGTATCGGCAAGCATTTCATTTACCCTAGCTTTAAAAACATGCAGAGGAATGAGATTGCTCAGTTTCAATTCTTGCTGAAGATTGTTCCAAGCAAGTGGAGCTGCGCACATAAAAGCTGTCTTACCGAAGACAGTCCTTGCTCTTGGCACATCTAACAAGACTACATCATGTGACCTCAGACAATAGCTGCTTGCAACTCTCTGTGTTATCAGAGAGCAGATATAATACGGGAGTTTACCCAACAAAGCTTTATAGATAAACGTGTACCATGACTGAGCCTCCGTACAGAGAGTGATGGTAAACCTGCCTTGGTATACAGTGTACAGTGATGTGTAAGCGCTTTACAATTTGTGACAAATCTCAGAGCGCTGTGATACGCAGCATCCAATTTGCTAAGGTAATTGGCAGGTGCATTCATATACAACAAATCCCCATAGTCCAGCACAGGTAAAAAGGTCACAGTGACTAGCCTTTTCCTGGCCTCAAGCGAGAAACAGGACTTGTTTCTGAAAAAGAAACCCAGCCTAACCCTCAGTTTTTTAAGCAGGTTATTGACATGGAGTTTAAAAGAGAGACAATCATCAAGCCAGATACCCAGGTATTTGTAACAGGCAACAACTTCAAGTTTTGTTCCTTGCGTAGTTACAATATCTAAAACAGGCTCTGGTGTCTTTTTAGCTTTTGAAAAGAGTATTACCTTGGTTTTATCCACATTTAAAAGAAGCTTTAATTCAGAGAGCTGAGTCTGAATAGTGTTAAAAAACAGCCTGTAATTTAACACCAGCCTCCTGAATGGAGGGACCTGCACAGTACATCACAGTATCATCCGCATAAAAATGTAAAGTAGCTTCATCCACATTATCACCTACGCTGTTAATATATATGGAGAATAAAAGTGGTCCTAAAACAGAACCTTGTGGTACACCATTAGAAATGTTTAACCATTCAGAAGACAGTCCATCAAAATGAACACATTGGGACCGTTCAGAGAGGTAGTTCACAAACCACTCCACTGCAAGGCTGGATATGCCAATACTGAGTAGCCTCTGCTTTAAGATGCGATGATCAACAGTGTCAAACGCTTTGGAAAGGTCAATAAACAGAGCTAGTAATGTCATTTACCACTTTCATCGTGGCAGTGATGGTGCTGTGATTCTTTCTGAATCCTGACTGATGTTTAGACAGGATGTCATTTATACATAAAAACTCCTTTACTTGTTCACTCACTAAGCGTTCAAGAACCTTAGCCAGAACTGACAATTTAGAGATAGGCCTATAGTTATTTAAAATAGTTGCCTCCCCTCCTTTCAGTAAAGGCAGGACATAAGCTGACTTCCATACTTTTGGAATTGTGTTCGTGCTGAGGGAGAGGTTAAAAAGAGAAGTAAGAGGTGGAGCAATAAAATCTGCAGCTATCTTTAAAAAGAAAGGTTCTACGTTGTCCGGGCCAGCCGGTTTCCTAGGATCTAACTTGGATAATGCTTCATGAACAATACCAACAGTTAAAGGAGTAAAACTGAAAGGGTTTTCCAGACCACATTGTTCACAGTCAAGGATTGGAGCGTTCACAGGAGCCACACAGTAAAACAGAGAGCCACAAGATACAAAATGCTTATTAAAACAATTTAGCATAGTAGCCCTGTCTGATATAATGCCAGATGCTGTGGTAAGGCACGGAGGTAGCTCATTTGGGATATCACCAGTGGAAATCGATTTTATGGCTTTCCAAAATTTCCTAGGGTTATTCAGGTTTTCTGTGGTAACCGACAAATAGTACTTTGATTTAGCACTTTTTATTTGGGATGTGAAGCTATTTCTTAGCTGCCTAAAATGTAGCCATTCTACCTATGAGCCTGATTTCTTAGCCTTAGCCCAAGCATTATTTCTCTCATGAAGGAGACTGGACAGCTCAGCAGAAAACCAGGGATTGTTTCGTCCCTTCACTCTAAATTTACGCAGAGGTGCATGTCTATCTATAATTTTCATAAAACCAAGATAAAAATAAGACCATGCAGTTTCTACATCAGCACACAGATTGATTCTACCCCAATCAAAATCAAACAGATCATGCACAAAACCCTGCTCCACAAAGTGTTTTTTGTCTCTCTTTGTGATGACACGTGGTTTAATCTTTTGGACCTTAGTGTCCCTAATTGTGGCTACAACACAGTGGTCACTCACATCATTAGCAAATACTCCCACAGATGAGTATTTATGTCGAACATTTGTTAAAATTAGATCAATTAAGGAGGATTTGTTTGGGGACTTAATATTTGGGCGAGTAGGACTGTCTATAATCTGGGTAAAATTCAAAGAGGTACACAGGTTTTTAAAATCCTCTGACACAGAAGTTAACCAGTCCCAATTAAAATCACCAAGCAGCACTATTTCCTTGTAGGAAAGTTGCGATAACAGTTTTGCCAAAGACGATAAAGAGTCCTTGACAGCCGAAGGAGCCCTGTAGCAGCCCACCACCATGAGCTGTTGACCCTTTGTTACCTCAATATTCACGGCTAAAAATTCTAGCTGTTTACTAACAGATTTGGAAACCATATTAGTTACACAAAACGTATTTTTCACATAAATGGCAACGCCACCACCTTTTTTAGGCCGGTCAGTACGATATACACTGTAACCATTTATGTAAATGTCAGAGGCCAAAATGGATTTATCTAGCCACGTTTCTGATAAGACAATGACATCAGCATCAGTCGAACTCGCCCAAATACGGACAAAATCTAATTTAGGTAACAGACTACGCACATTTAAATGAATTAAACCTAGCCCAGATCTAGATATAAAATTAGCAGGAGTAGCTATTTGACTAATACTGCTAGGTGGACCTGGATTTGGCTGGACATTTCCTGATAGTAACAACAATAAAAATACCAGGCACCTTTTCCTCTTAATCAACACACATACATTGTCAGTTGATCTAGAGTCACCAGCAAACTTCGCGAAAGTGAGATTAGAGTTTAAAAAACAATTCTGAAGGACCATCGTGGCAGGCATGTGAGAAAGACAAACATTTTCCGAAATGAATGTCCGCGACAGTGCAACCAGCAATTGTTTGTGCAACACCTCCGAAACTGTACAGGGGATGTCCACTGCGGGCGGCAGAACATACCCGAATCCAGTAGATTGTTCAGGACGACTAGCGATCTTCTCCTTGTCCAGTACAGCCAAGAAAAGGCACAGCAGAAACACGACACCCGCCATTCTCCCAGTCCAGCACAACAGTATCCACGCTGTTCCCGGAGCAAGGTGGAGCAGGCCTCAGCTACAGCAGCACAGCAGAGCAGAGCAGAGCAGGTGAAACCAGGCCTCAGCTACAGCAGCACAGCAGAGTCGAGAAGGTAATCCCACCGCGTTACACCGGCTGTTTAATCCACTTTACATCTCCGCCGGGAGCACAGGCGCGGAGAGGAGCAGCGATACACGGTGTGAGGAGCGGCAAGAGGAGCAGCAAGAGTATTAGTATGGAAAGCCAAGAGTGTCATACTTTAAACCCGTTTTTCGTTTAGATGCAGAAAGTAAGGTAAGTACTTTCTATTTTCTAGAAGATATTATCTGGTCTTAACATTTGTGTTCTGACTTGGTCGCTTGATTGTTAGCAGCAGCCGCTTGGCTAACACCTTGCTGTTGAGCTTAACTATTAACTCAGGGCAGTGCTCCCGCTCCCTGTAGCATAGGGTTTGATTGCAGTAGCGCTAGATCGTTGTATTACTGCTCCTAGTACTAGACTCCTAGCACTAGGATGATATGCAGAGAACATCTTCACGGCGGGTGCTGTGTGCTCGGCATGTGCGGTTACTACTGTAACCAGACACGGTTCTATGCGGGCTGTTCTCTTCTTAGAAGCTAATTATCTGGTCTTAACATTGTGTTCTGACTTGGTTGCTTGATTGTTAGCAGCAGCCGCTTGGCTAACACCTTGCATGTACTGTTAAGCTTCATTATTTAACTCAGCCGGTGAGGGCAGTGCTCTCGCTGCTGCTCCCGGTAAACGCATGGTATGGTTGCAGTAGCGCTATATCGTTGTATTTACTGCTCCTAGTACTAGACTCCTAGCACTAGGACGATATGCAGAGAACAATCTTCACTGTGTGTGCCGTGTGCTCTGCATGTATGGCCATTAAGGAGGATTTCATCCTCCCAATATTATATTGTCTAGTGGGCAGCCGTTGGCTGACACTTTTAGGCACCGGCCACAGTTACTATTGTAACTAAGGTTCTAAGCCGTAAGTACTGGCCATAATTACTACTGTAACTACGGTTCCAAGCTGTGTAAGTACTGGCCATAGTTAATACTGTAACTACGGGGTTAAGCCGTAAGTACTGGCCATAGTTACTACTGTAACTACGGTTCCAAGCCGTGCACGTACTGGCCATAGGCAATAACGTAACTACGGCTCTATGCCGTGTAAGTACTGGCCATAGTTACTACTGTAACTACGGTTCCAAGCCGTGCAAGTACTGGCCAGAGTTACTACTGTAATACCGGCTCTATGCTGTGTAAGTATCCAAGCCGTGCAAGTACTGGCCAGAGTTACGACTGTAACTACGGTTAGATGCCGTGTGAGCCCTGGCCATGGTTACTGCTGTAACTACGGCTCTGTGCTATTCTATTCTTTAGAAGCTAGTTATCTGGTCTTAAACATGTGTGTTATTTCACTTGATCTCGCTTGATCGTTAGCATCAGCCGCTCGGCTAACGTCATGCGTATACTGTTAGCTTCTTTATTTTACCCAGCTAGGTGAAGGCAGTGCTCTCGCTCCCGCTCCCTCTACCGGTAATGCGGATGTAGCTATATCCCTTTTTCTGTTCGGCGAGTAGTAGCACCGCTCTACTCTTCCCGTTCAGCAGGTAGCCGGTGAAGGCTGTGTTCCCGCACCCGCTCCCGGTTACACTGCATCTGGCGTTCGTCTCTAACTCAACCAGTGTTGAGTTAGAGACGTTCGGTTGGCGCCCCTCCTTCGGTTGGCGCCCCTCCTTCGGCTGACGCACCTCCTCCGGTTGACGGAGAGTCCTCCGTCGCGTACCAGTCGAGCCAGGGGAGCTGTTTAGATCAGCTGCCCTGGAGGCACTGGAGTGTGCCGCCCAAGCTAGGCAGACCAGGCAGCAGCACTCGGGTCCTCGCAGACCTGTGCCCACTCCCAGCAGGCCCAGGGGCCGCTCTAGCAGCCGCACTCAGCCGCTGGATTACAGGGGTGGTCTGCAGAGGTCTTAGCGGCCCACTCAACCGCCTCCCAATGACTTTCGTGACCCATGTCGCCCGCCTTCCAGGCGGCCTCGTGCCCCAGAGCATTACCGGAACCCCCCAAGAGGCTCCAGGGTCCGGGGGGCTGGGCTCTGAAATCCCGGGGGTGGTCGGCGGCTGCTTTCCCAGCAGCAGCTCAGTTTCTGGGCAGTCTGTACTTCCGTCCCTTGGGTGGTTTTCACCTTAACCCAGGGGTACGGACCGCAGCTCCGGCCCCTAGCCTTCGGCTGGGTCTAATTGACAGTCGTCAGCGATCCGGCAGGGGCCCTACCTCTGGGCCAAGAGTTGTCCGTCCTTTTGTCCAAGGGCGCAATCAACCCAGTAAGACCCTCTGCTTAGCCAGGGGGTTCTACTCGGCATACTTTCTCGTGAGCAAGAAAGTCGGCGGATTTCGCCCGATCTTGGACCTCAGAGGAATCAACAGATTCCTGAAGGTGCTGCCATTCTATATGCTGACTACTGCATACGCACAGGTGGAGTGGTTCCCAACCGAGGGATGCCTACTTCCACGTGGGCCGGGCAAGAGGGTGCCTTATATTCAGTTCCTCCGGCCACTTTCTACCCCAACTGGGGGGCAAGAATGTGCGTGTTCCTTGGGGACAGCATGTACATTGTTGCTTAGACAACAGTCCCTTCTAGATAGTGGACGTTCTCACTCCACTCTGAATTTATGTGGCTGCGATTCTGCCCAACATGTTCGGGTCGACGGCGCCACGGCGGGGTGCCACAGGTCGGTGTCCCTCTTTATGAGAGGGGCTTTACGGCAGCGTCCCCCTTGCACCCCGAGGGCTCCGGCTTGGGACCTGCCCTTGCTGCCGGATGCCCTATCACCTCCTCCCTTCGAGCCCCTGGCCCAGGTGGGGCTTAGGTGGCTGCCCATAAAGGCAGCATTTCTGCTTGCCATAGCCTCAGGGAAGTGAGTCGGGGAGTTGCATGTCCTCTCCATAAACAATACATGCCCGAGGTGAGACTCTCAGGCGTTGCCCTTTGGGCAAATGTGGCATTCCCGCCCGGGGTCCTTCCACAAACTCACTTCAATCAGCCTGCCCAGCTGGCACGCTTTGATATTCAGGAGTACGGCACATCGAAGTTGCTGTGCCCGGGGGGTGCCCAAAGGGCGTATATCAAGGCTACTGCCTGTATACGGCAGGAGGAGCAACTCTTGAGTTTGCCCTGGCGGCACTAAAGGAGGTTAGGCCCTCTAACCAGTGGCTTCCCCACTGGGTTGTCGTTACCATCTCACAGGCTTACGGGGCCAGTGGCCGCCCCCTGCCACCAGGCTGAGATGCCACTCTACAAGGAGCATCTCAACATATTGGGCTGCCCTGAGAGGGGTGCCCCTGGAGACCATCTGCGCCGCGGCGTCGTGGGCGTCTTCTGGCACATTCTCCAGTTGTCATCAGGTCAATGTCGCCACTCCCCATTCTTTGGGCGTGGTCCTTTTGCCGAGCTCCGCTGCTTCCAGTGGTGAGCAAGGGCTTGGATTCTTCATGACATTGTTGGTATGAGTCATCCAGTGCTAAAGCACCGCCTCTGGCGGTCAGTAGGGACGAAATAGAATGATAGTTACGGCTGTAACTACGGTTCTATGAGTCCCGGATGACCGCCAGAGTTCCCTGTCACTCAGAATTCTTGTGTGCTCGCGAGAAGATTCGGGGAACAGATCCTCTGACAATACCGGCTGATATAGCCGGTGTCATGTGGGTCACAGGTGACTTTGTTGTTATTGGTACTCGAGCTGCGCATGCGCGCGAATGGACATATCCAGTGCTAAAGCACCGCCTCTGGCGGTCATCCGGGACTCATAGAACCGTAGTTACAGCCGTAACTATCGTTGTGCAGCTCTGTTTATTGACCTTTCAAAAGCGTTTGACACCGTCGATCATCGCATTGTAAAGCAGAGGCTGGTCAGTATTGGCATATCCAGCCATGCAGTGGGTGGTTTGTGAACTACCTCTCTGAAAGGTCCCAATGTGTTCAGTTTGATGGGCTGTCTTCTGAGTGGTTGAACATTGCAAATGGTGTTCCCCAAGGTTCTGTTTTAGGTCCACTTTTATTCTCCATATATATTAACAGTTTAGGTGAAAATGTGGATGAAGCTACTTTACATTTTTATGCGGATGATACCGTGATGTATTGTGCAGGTCCCTCCATTAAGGAGGCTGTTGTTAAATTACAGGCTGTTTTTAACATTATTCAGACTCAGCTCTCTGAACTAAAGCTTCTTTTAGATGTTGAGAAAACCAAGGTAATGTTCTTTTCTAAAGCTAAAAAGACACCAGAGCCTGTTTTAGATATTGTAACTACGCAAGGAATACAACTTGAAGTGGTTGCCTATTACAAATACCTTGGTATCTGGCTTGATGATTGTCTCTCTTTTAAACTTCATGTCAATAACCTGCTTAAAAAGCTGAGGGTTAGGCTAGGTTTCTTCTACAGGAACAAGTCCTGTTTCTCGCTTGAGGCCAGGAAAAGGCTCTGTCACCTTTTTACCTGTGCTGGACTCTGGGGATCTGGTCTATATGAATGCACCTGCCCATTGCCTGGTCAAGTTAGATGCTGCCTATCACAGTGCACTGAGATTTGTGACAAACTGTAAAGCATTAACCCATCACTGTACCCTGTATGCAAGGGCTGGTTTGCTTTCACTAACTGTACGGAGGCTCAGTCACTGGTACATTTTATATACAAAGCCATGTTAGGGAAACTTCCATCTTATATCTGCTCCCTGATCTCACGGCGAATTGTAAGTGGCTACTGCCTGAGATCGAATGCTGTAGTTTTATTAAATGTGCCAACTGCTAGGACTGTCTTAGGGAAGACAGCTTTCAGATGCGCAGCTCCTCTGTCTTGGAATAGTCTGCAAATGAAATGGAAACTGAAAAATCTGGTGCCACTAAATGTTTTTAAAGCTCGGTTGGATGCTACTCAATCGGAAGCTATTGGTTCCTGTTTATGTGGATAATTATGTAAATGATGCTGTATGATGTCCTTTTGTTGTTCTGTTTATGCTTTTATGTTTCATGTGGAACTACTTGAACAGGTCTCCCTTGAAAAAGAGATCAATGATCTCAATGGGATTTATCTGTATAAATAAAGGTTTGAACACACGTTAACCATGTACAGCCTATTAATCCGTTCACCTAATGTTATTTCATCCAACGTTGTGGAATTAGAGACAAGGGGCTTCTTAACATGAGGGTAGGGAAACAACGCAAGTGAGGGACGCAAGAGCCTCATCCCAATACCCCTCCTCGACTCCTCCTTTCCCTCACTCGCGTCCCTTCCTTGCATCTTAGCTTTGCCTCCGTAAGATGCGAGAAAGAGAGACGAGGAGGTGACATGAGGACAGAGGAGTCCGCTGGTATTAATTGGGATGTCCTCGTTCACTCAAATGTCACTTTTAAACGACCTCTGTTAATGATGACATGTGCACAGCTGTATCCCCTCTCATCGGGCTTAACTGAAGAACCTTTAGAACCGGCCCATTTCTGGTTAAATATTTATTTAAATGGATGAATCTTTCTCTTGTTAGTCAAGGAATTCAATGTATGATGGTTGGTCCTGCTTTTGTGTTCCGTTTTGGTGTAAAAGGTAACCTACATTTAAATAAAAATATAATCATAGTAATG
Source organism: Pseudochaenichthys georgianus (assembly GCF_902827115.2). NCBI lineage: Eukaryota > Metazoa > Chordata > Actinopteri > Perciformes > Channichthyidae > Pseudochaenichthys > Pseudochaenichthys georgianus. The sequence goes on along the minus strand of NC_047518.2, from coordinate 47,598,275 downwards.
TGAACGCCTTTAGAAATGAATTGCACATAATAATTCCCACGGAGCTGTGAGCACTTATACATTTATGTGACGCTTTTCCACTCATCTTCCAGTCGTCGGTTTTCCTCAGTTGAAATGGACCCGCTGTCAAGGTGGGGCTTTTATATGGGAGGAGTGAAAACACTTCCGCGTAGTCTGCTCACGTGTATCCTCCCTTTCGTCTCCTCCCGCACCCCTCCTCGACTCCTCTGTGTGCATTTCAGCTATTGGGACGTCCTTCAAAATTGCGTGTCTTGATCGATTTCCGGGTCAAGTCCCGGAGGAGGGGAAGAGAGGAATCGAGAAGGGGTATTGGGATGAGGCTCCTGTGTTTCAGAGGGAGTTTCCTATGAAGGAATCCATGCATTGTGTATTCATTGATTATGTAACAACAAGTTATTATAGAGTTGTATTGTCATTTTACCTGAGACGTTTGTCATTGTTAACAGTGTCATTTTTAAATGTCTGTTCAACCTGTGGGGAATAAAAGAAAAGCAGTCCAGTTGCACACATTACATTTGATTTAATATTAAAATCACAGATGAAATGGAGGTTATTAAGACACAAAAGTGATGAATATGTCCTTTCACTAATCAGAGAACTGACACTTTAACAATCAACCAATTCCTAATGATCTTCGTCAATAAAATAATATAAACACTAACTCAGTGTTTATGCAGTCAATCCAGAATCTATTTTTATTACCATATGAAATATTATTATACCAGTATATGAATAATAAAGCTACCAAACTTAACAGAAACTGTACCGATAAAAATAAGCTAGGTGGTGAGATAGCATCTTCCATACATAGAAGAAGAAGAACACATAGTCAGTATGACATTGGTTTTTGTTAATGTTGAGTTTGGACAACGCTATCTAGTTTTTTGGAACCAACATATTACACAATTGTTACAGAGAGCTCAAATTAACTTTCATTAAGACGAAAACACGGACAACATAATAATAATATTATTTTAAAGACCTAGAAAGGGTTATTAACGCCTTTGTTACCTCAAGACTGGACTACTGCAACGCTCTGTATGTGGGTATGGACCAGGCCTCAATTAGACGCCTGCAGCTAGTGCAGAACGCAGCTGCGCGTCTCCTGACTGGCCACAAAAAGCATCACCACATCACCCCATTTCTGGCCTCATAACACTGGCTTCCAATTCGGTTCAGAAATGATTTGAAACTCCTTTTATTTCTTTTCAAAGCCCTAAATGGGCTGGCTCCGGCCTATATAGCAGAACTCCTCCAGCGCTACACCCCAGCCAGAGCATTAAGGTCGGCTGACCAGCTGCATGCTGATAGTGCCTAAGACCAGGCTCAAACCCCGAGGGCACTGAGCCTTTGCAGCAGCTGGCCCTCGGCTCTGCCCCTCCATGTGAGGTCGGCCCAGACATTAGGATTTTTTAAATCTACACTAAAAACTCACTTCTTCTCCCTGGCCTTCTAGTCAGAGCGGAGCACGACTCCTGACTTTTCCCTGTGTTTTTCATATTTCTGTTGTAATTTATTGTCTTTTATTGTGATTGTAGTAATGTGTTTTTATTACATGTACAGCACTTTGGCTGGACCAAAAATCACTTTTAAATGTGCTTTATAAATAAAACCTGATTTGATTTGAATATTGTTGTTGTCCATAAACATAATTTACTAAAAGAACATCAGGCAGTGTTCAAGAAGACTTGAAGCTGTAGGCCGAGGACATAAACTCAACAGGAACATTTTTACTAAGGTTTTAAATGAAGTGCGAATTAGGGCAATTATCTCATCGATTTCTACAAATGTTCTATTGCAAACAGTGGAGTCGCCCCCTGCTGGATCTAAGAGAAAAGGCCCGTTTAAGACACCTCTGCATTAGCTTTATTTTTTCAGGTTCAACCTCATGAGAAGTACTAGCAGCTAATCTGGCGTTAGCACTGGTTCAGACACCAGTGGATTGTGTATGGATGAGTTTTGCCATGCTGTTTTTACTCAATGGGGAAAAAGACGTATTCTTTGTAGCAGACAGGATGTGCAGTTTTGCAGCAGTCCTCGTCCCTCCAGCCAGGGGCGCCGCCAGGGATTTTGGGCCCCATGAAAATATATCACATTGGGCCCCACCACCAGGCACAGGCCACTTTGTTTATAAATTACCTCGAGGGCCGGACCAAATGGTCTAGCGGTCTGTATACGGCCCGGGGGCCGGAGGTTCCCCACCCCTGCTTTAATATAATAACATTAGTATTAATATCATAACCAAAATGTCGGTGATTAACATTTTGTTTACCTAATACTGACTGATCACTCAATGCTTCAAACTGTCCATCATCCTAAATAGAATAAAAGCAGTTTTTTGTTTTATATAGATCATTGGCTGTGTGGGAAAATACTGTGTTTGAAATGTATAATTTAAATTAGATGTTAGCCTTTTGTCATATATATATTTTGTATTCCAGTCTCCCTTCAGATATGTTAAGTGGCATTCAACACAATGCTGCTCACCTCCTTCAGTTGGGAGAAAAGCTGGTTCAGGTTCAGCCTTATGGGGGGACAGGGCTGCTGAGCCTAGAGATGGATCTGTTGGTCCTGGCACCAGGGGGGGGGGGGGGGACAACTGATTTAGTATGAATAGGCGCTAAAAATGTGCCTGCATTTATTAAAGGTAGGGAGGTAAGAATGGAGAAACCAGCTCGAGTGTGCTAAAATTTGAAAGTACACAACCTAAAAAAATCTGCCCCTTCCTTCAGAGTTCCTTAGAGAGCCCCTCCTCCAACGAACGCGCACATGACCAATGAGGGCACGAGATAAGTGTGTGCACAGATGGAAGGCTGACAGGCAGGTAGGCCATCCAGTTATTTTAGCCGGGCCAGCTCAGATGATTGGTCGTGCTTTTTACAGCGCCACGGCTTCCACAGATGACATTTTGTATGTATTTATTGTCAAAGCATTTCATAGATTCATTGCTATCGGGATGTTAAGAGCATTCCATGGAATATAACAAGTGTTTCTGAAGTGAATTACCTACCATACCTTTAAATGTCAGCTAAAAGAGCAGTGAAATTAAAGACCTCTGAATTTTCTGTAAAGATATTAACAGTACTTAATGTCAGATTAGTAAACACATAAACATTAGCTAACAGACTAATTTCCACCACTCATGGACCACACACACCTTTTCTTGTGAAAAACTGGGTGACATACTGTCGCCCTTTAGTCCCTCTCTCTTGTCTTTCTCTCCTTTCTCTTCTTTTCTTAGAGCCTGACTTTGTTGGTCGTTGAAACATGGTACAACACACGTATGTCGGCTAAGTACTAGCATCACATGCTTTCACTCTCTGCAAGTGCCGGTGCCACAACGCGTTTGGAGGCAGGACCAAATCATTACATGTAAATAGAAGGGGGTGTACAGAGGCTTTGGGTAATTAACTTTTGGAAGAAAATAAGTTAAATGAATCGTAAGTTTAGTGAGTAATTTATCAATATAATCTATTAATGTCAATTATTGAGAATTGATGAAAGGTTACTTACATTTGTTGTCTTAATGTTCTAAACATTTTGGGGCCCCTGTCAGTCACGGGCCCTTAGAATCGTCCTAACTTTTCACCCCCTTACAGCGCCCCTGCCTCCAGCCAAAGCCGTCTTCCAGGCTCATGATGGCACACTGAGTTAAGTAAAGTTGGAACGATATTGGCAGATTCTGATTTCACGGATCAATAACTCATGAACAAAACGTTATTCAGACACAAATGACATCTCCTAAGTACCGTGGTAAGGTTGACAACGAACTACAATCACATTTTGATCAAAAAAAGCCAATACGTGCCGTCCTCCAAACTGGACACATTACATTGGTATCCGCAGCCGGAGAAGAAATGAGTGCTCAGGGACCGTCTGCAAAGTGCAACTCCGAAAAAATAGAATACAATAATATTCAATAATATTCTATAACGTTACTATTATACAGTATATTACTACCAAACTCACTACACACATCAACAGTCTCCTGTTGGTCAGACTACAGCAGAGAGTTTGGAAGAATATGGTTTGGAATAATTTTGGTGAATATTTATAGTGTAACATCTTCAATAAACATGGTATAATCTTCAATAATTTTACTATTATCCAGTATATGTCTACCAAACTCACTACACACATTAATATTACATTACATTTAGCTGACGCTTTCATCCAAAGCGACTTACAATCGGTATAGTCTCCTGTTTGTTATACTCCACTGCAGTGGCGGCTGGTGGAAACATATTTTTGGTGGGGCTGTTGATATAGTGAGTAAACATTTTATTTTTGGGAGAAATGACCCCTTAAATTAGGACTTCTGGTGATGTAATGGCGCGTTTCCAGTGCAGCGCATGCTGCGTTCAGACCGGACGCGATGCGAATATTCGCTTCGCTCTAAACGCTCCTATCGCATCGCTCTAGTCGCTCGAGTTTCATCGCAGCTGCCAGCTGTGTTTACTCGCATCATTCAAACAAGACGCGCTGGCTCGGGAGCTACAACTACAACAACATGAACATATTTTACCGTGATTAAATTGTAATACACGTTTCTAAATGATGCCGACGTAACAACATACTGATACCGGTTAGTAAAAACCATGAATTAATGCTTTGACAAGTCTGCAGACAGACGGCAGGCGAAAAACCTTTTAGAATGCTTGTTTCCTGAATGGAACATGGCTAAGCTAACGCTATGCTCCGACCGTCCACACTCACAACAACGGCCTACAGACATAAATAAACCAGCGACTGTATTCTCCATGACACAGACAGTCTGCGGTTTGTACTTGTGTCTAGTTTCTGAACAGATCGTATCTGTCCCCGGCTGTTTGAAGAGCAAGCATGTGAAACAAAAGATAGCATTTACCTGTTTGCATCCAGCTAGCCATGTGAGAAGCCTTGTTGATACGTTGTCTTTTTCACGAGCCTGCTGTGATATATACAAATCGGGTTGGTCCGGTCCAAGGTCTTTAAGTATCAATTTATCTCCCAAACTTCTCCTTTCAAAAGGATTGGAGAGTAGCTCTTGGGCGGACCGAGGTTCCGGCGACTCCACCAGCACACCATTCTCATCCAAATACTGCGTCACCTTGGTAACTCACGAGTCTAAAAAACAACTCACGTCAACGCACGTAAGCAACATGGGCGTCAACGTGAGCGCCCACGTGACCAAAATATTTGACGGCGCTGATTGGCTGAAATTATGTTTCGGCGGCACAGTTTACTATTGAGACTTTTGCAACCTGCGGGTTGCTGCTGTTTCGCTCGGGGGCTCTGCCCCGTAATGATAAACTAATGCCACGGGCAAGGCCAGGCAGGAAACTGGTGACTTATCAGTAACTTTAGACATCGCAATTTTAAACGAGATTGATTTGTAGATTATACATTTTTGTGATACCAATTGTATGATATTTACCTTGTTCATTAAAAATTAAAATATAAAATATATTTTTTTTTTAAATATATATTTTTTAAATATATATTTTTTTATTTAATATTTTTATTTTTTTTATTTATTTGTATCTGGCAAGAGGTGGGGCGGCGCCCCTAGCGCCCCTATTGGCCGGCCGCCACTGCTCCACTGATACATTTGTATAAATATTTTTGTGAACAAAACTAAATGTTTATTACAGATTTAGCCAAAGTTGAAGTTAAAGTCAACTTTAGTGTCAAATGTTCCACATGTGTTATACATACAGAAACATTGAAATCTTACAGTCCCACAGCCTGAACAAAAACAATATATATATATATATATAAAGTTTAAACAAATTAAGAAAGTTCTAGCTAAACAAGGGTATACAAGTAAGTAATACATATATATAAAAAAACACAATCAACAAGAAACATAAATTGGACATTAGTGCAAGCACTTCTTAGTGCAAGAAATTAGGACTAGGATTTAGGACTAGAAATGAAGCGAAATCGTGAAAACATCTCTTCAGGTGCAGGTGATGTACACGATAATATACTTTACTTTTTTTTCCCCTCTAAAGATCAGCTGCCACACTTAAAAATAAAAAAGATTGGTCCATGGCAAAAGGGTAAAGAGTTTAAACAAATCAAATGAAGGATGCAGAGCAATCAAGCCTCCAGCCAATCACTGGCCTTCAATGAAGTATGCATGGATCATGCCGTTTTTCAGTGCGCACAGCAAACTATGAGGATAGACATTTTTGAAATGGTATGCTACTGACACAGAGGACGCATTGGCCTAATATAACACTTTCAGTACTTAATGTGC
>NC_047518.2:47496547-47588548 GCF_902827115.2 Pseudochaenichthys georgianus | reverse complement strand
CGCACAAATACGGACAAAATCTAATTTAGGTAACAGACTACGCACATTTAAATGAATTAAACCTAGCCCAGATCTAGATATAAAATTAGCAGGAGTAGCTATTTGACTAATACTGCTAGGTGGACCTGGATTTGGCTGGACATTTCCTGATAGTAACAACAAAAAAATACCAGGCACCTTTTCCTCTTAATCAACACACATACATTGTCAGTTGATCTAGAGTCACCAGCAAACTTCGCGAAAGTGAGATTAGAGTTTAAAAAACAATTCTGAAGGACCATCGTGGCAGGCATGTGAGAAAGACAAACATTTTCCGAAATGAATGTCCGCGACAGTGCAACCAGCAATTGTTTGTGCAACACCTCCGAAACTGTACAGGGGATGTCCACTGCGGGCGGCAGAACATACCCGAATCCAGTAGATTGTTCAGGACGACTAGCGATCTTCTCCTTGTCCAGTACAGCCAAGAAAAGGCACAGCAGAAACACGACACCCGCCATTCTCCCAGTCCAGCACAACAGTATCCACGCTGTTCCCGGAGCAAGGTGGAGCAGGCCTCAGCTACAGCAGCACAGCAGAGCAGAGCAGAGCAGGTGAAACCAGGCCTCAGCTACAGCAGCACAGCAGAGTCGAGAAGGTAATCCCACCGCGTTACACCGGCTGTTTAATCCACTTTACATCTCCGCCGGGAGCACAGGCGCGGAGAGGAGCAGCGATACACGGTGTGAGGAGCGGCAAGAGGAGCAGCAAGAGTATTAGTATGGAAAGCCAAGAGTGTCATACTTTAAACCCGTTTTTCGTTTAGATGCAGAAAGTAAGGTAAGTACTTTCTATTTTCTAGAAGATATTATCTGGTCTTAACATTTGTGTTCTGACTTGGTCGCTTGATTGTTAGCAGCAGCCGCTTGGCTAACACCTTGCTGTTGAGCTTAACTATTAACTCAGGGCAGTGCTCCCGCTCCCTGTAGCATAGGGTTTGATTGCAGTAGCGCTAGATCGTTGTATTACTGCTCCTAGTACTAGACTCCTAGCACTAGGATGATATGCAGAGAACATCTTCACGGCGGGTGCTGTGTGCTCGGCATGTGCGGTTACTACTGTAACCAGACACGGTTCTATGCGGGCTGTTCTCTTCTTAGAAGCTAATTATCTGGTCTTAACATTGTGTTCTGACTTGGTTGCTTGATTGTTAGCAGCAGCCGCTTGGCTAACACCTTGCATGTACTGTTAAGCTTCATTATTTAACTCAGCCGGTGAGGGCAGTGCTCTCGCTGCTGCTCCCGGTAAACGCATGGTATGGTTGCAGTAGCGCTATATCGTTGTATTTACTGCTCCTAGTACTAGACTCCTAGCACTAGGACGATATGCAGAGAACAATCTTCACTGTGTGTGCCGTGTGCTCTGCATGTATGGCCATTAAGGAGGATTTCATCCTCCCAATATTATATTGTCTAGTGGGCAGCCGTTGGCTGACACTTTTAGGCACCGGCCACAGTTACTATTGTAACTAAGGTTCTAAGCCGTAAGTACTGGCCATAATTACTACTGTAACTACGGTTCCAAGCTGTGTAAGTACTGGCCATAGTTAATACTGTAACTACGGGGTTAAGCCGTAAGTACTGGCCATAGTTACTACTGTAACTACGGTTCCAAGCCGTGCACGTACTGGCCATAGGCAATAACGTAACTACGGCTCTATGCCGTGTAAGTACTGGCCATAGTTACTACTGTAACTACGGTTCCAAGCCGTGCAAGTACTGGCCAGAGTTACTACTGTAATACCGGCTCTATGCTGTGTAAGTATCCAAGCCGTGCAAGTACTGGCCAGAGTTACGACTGTAACTACGGTTAGATGCCGTGTGAGCCCTGGCCATGGTTACTGCTGTAACTACGGCTCTGTGCTATTCTATTCTTTAGAAGCTAGTTATCTGGTCTTAAACATGTGTGTTATTTCACTTGATCTCGCTTGATCGTTAGCATCAGCCGCTCGGCTAACGTCATGCGTATACTGTTAGCTTCTTTATTTTACCCAGCTAGGTGAAGGCAGTGCTCTCGCTCCCGCTCCCTCTACCGGTAATGCGGATGTAGCTATATCCCTTTTTCTGTTCGGCGAGTAGTAGCACCGCTCTACTCTTCCCGTTCAGCAGGTAGCCGGTGAAGGCTGTGTTCCCGCACCCGCTCCCGGTTACACTGCATCTGGCGTTCGTCTCTAACTCAACCAGTGTTGAGTTAGAGACGTTCGGTTGGCGCCCCTCCTTCGGTTGGCGCCCCTCCTTCGGCTGACGCACCTCCTCCGGTTGACGGAGAGTCCTCCGTCGCGTACCAGTCGAGCCAGGGGAGCTGTTTAGATCAGCTGCCCTGGAGGCACCTGGAGTGTGCCGCCCAAGCTAGGCAGACCAGGCAGCAGCACTCGGGTCCTCGCAGACCTGTGCCCACTCCCAGCAGGCCCAGGGCCGCTCTAGCAGCCGCACTCAGCCGCTGGATTACAGGGGGTCTGCAGAGGTCCTTAGCGGCCCACTCAACCGCCTCCCAATGACTTTCGTGACCCATGTCGCCCGCCTTCCAGGCGGCCTCGTGCCCCAGAGCATTACCGGAACCCCCCAAGAGGCTCCAGGTCCGGGGGGCTGGGCTCTGAAATCCCGGGGGTGGTCGGCGGCTGCTTTCCCAGCAGCAGCTCAGTTTCTGGGCAGTCTGTACTTCCGTCCCTTGGGTGGTTTTCACCTTAACCCAGGGGTACGGACCGCAGCTCCGGCCCCTAGCCTTCGGCTGGGTCTAATTGACAGTCGTCAGCGATCCGGCAGGGGCCCCCTACCTCTGGGCCAAGAGTTGTCCGTCCTTTTGTCCAAGGGCGCAATCAACCCAGTAAGACCCTCTGCTTAGCCAGGGGGTTCTACTCGGCATACTTTCTCGTGAGCAAGAAAGTCGGCGGATTTCGCCCGATCTTGGACCTCAGAGGAATCAACAGATTCCTGAAGGTGCTGCCATTCTATATGCTGACTACTGCATACGCACAGGTGGAGTGGTTCCCAACCGAGGGATGCCTACTTCCACGTGGGCCGGGCAAGAGGGTGCCTTATATTCAGTTCCTCCGGCCACTTTCTACCCCAACTGGGGGGCAAGAATGTGCGTGTTCCTTGGGGACAGCATGTACATTGTTGCTTAGACAACAGTCCCTTCTAGATAGTGGACGTTCTCACTCCACTCTGAATTTATGTGGCTGCGATTCTGCCCAACATGTTCGGGTCGACGGCGCCACGGCGGGGTGCCACAGGTCGGTGTCCCTCTTTATGAGAGGGGCTTTACGGCAGCGTCCCCCTTGCACCCCGAGGGCTCCGGCTTGGGACCTGCCCTTGCTGCCGGATGCCCTATCACCTCCTCCCTTCGAGCCCCTGGCCCAGGTGGGGCTTAGGTGGCTGCCCATAAAGGCAGCATTTCTGCTTGCCATAGCCTCAGGGAAGTGAGTCGGGGAGTTGCATGTCCTCTCCATAAACAATACATGCCCGAGGTGAGACTCTCAGGCGTTGCCCTTTGGGCAAATGTGGCATTCCCGCCCGGGGTCCTTCCACAAACTCACTTCAATCAGCCTGCCCAGCTGGCACGCTTTGATATTCAGGAGTACGGCACATCGAAGTTGCTGTGCCCGGGGGGTGCCCAAAGGGCGTATATCAAGGCTACTGCCTGTATACGGCAGGAGGAGCAACTCTTGAGTTTGCCCTGGCGGCACTAAAGGAGGTTAGGCCCTCTAACCAGTGGCTTCCCCACTGGGTTGTCGTTACCATCTCACAGGCTTACGGGGCCAGTGGCCGCCCCCTGCCACCAGGCTGAGATGCCACTCTACAAGGAGCATCTCAACATATTGGGCTGCCCTGAGAGGGGTGCCCCTGGAGACCATCTGCGCCGCGGCGTCGTGGGCGTCTTCTGGCACATTCTCCAGTTGTCATCAGGTCAATGTCGCCACTCCCCATTCTTTGGGCGTGGTCCTTTTGCCGAGCTCCGCTGCTTCCAGTGGTGAGCAAGGGCTTGGATTCTTCATGACATTGTTGGTATGAGTCATCCAGTGCTAAAGCACCGCCTCTGGCGGTCAGTAGGGACGAAATAGAATGATAGTTACGGCTGTAACTACGGTTCTATGAGTCCCGGATGACCGCCAGAGTTCCCTGTCACTCAGAATTCTTGTGTGCTCGCGAGAAGATTCGGGGAACAGATCCTCTGACAATACCGGCTGATATAGCCGGTGTCATGTGGGTCACAGGTGACTTTGTTGTTATTGGTACTCGAGCTGCGCATGCGCGCGAATGGACATATCCAGTGCTAAAGCACCGCCTCTGGCGGTCATCCGGGACTCATAGAACCGTAGTTACAGCCGTAACTATCGTTGTGCAGCTCTGTTTATTGACCTTTCAAAAGCGTTTGACACCGTCGATCATCGCATTGTAAAGCAGAGGCTGGTCAGTATTGGCATATCCAGCCATGCAGTGGGTGGTTTGTGAACTACCTCTCTGAAAGGTCCCAATGTGTTCAGTTTGATGGGCTGTCTTCTGAGTGGTTGAACATTGCAAATGGTGTTCCCCAAGGTTCTGTTTTAGGTCCACTTTTATTCTCCATATATATTAACAGTTTAGGTGAAAATGTGGATGAAGCTACTTTACATTTTTATGCGGATGATACCGTGATGTATTGTGCAGGTCCCTCCATTAAGGAGGCTGTTGTTAAATTACAGGCTGTTTTTAACACTATTCAGACTCAGCTCTCTGAACTAAAGCTTCTTTTAGATGTTGAGAAAACCAAGGTAATGTTCTTTTCTAAAGCTAAAAAGACACCAGAGCCTGTTTTAGATATTGTAACTACGCAAGGAATACAACTTGAAGTGGTTGCCTATTACAAATACCTTGGTATCTGGCTTGATGATTGTCTCTCTTTTAAACTTCATGTCAATAACCTGCTTAAAAAGCTGAGGGTTAGGCTAGGTTTCTTCTACAGGAACAAGTCCTGTTTCTCGCTTGAGGCCAGGAAAAGGCTCTGTCACCTTTTTACCTGTGCTGGACTCTGGGGATCTGGTCTATATGAATGCACCTGCCCATTGCCTGGTCAAGTTAGATGCTGCCTATCACAGTGCACTGAGATTTGTGACAAACTGTAAAGCATTAACCCATCACTGTACCCTGTATGCAAGGGCTGGTTTGCTTTCACTAACTGTACGGAGGCTCAGTCACTGGTACATTTTATATACAAAGCCATGTTAGGGAAACTTCCATCTTATATCTGCTCCCTGATCTCACGGCGAATTGTAAGTGGCTACTGCCTGAGATCGAATGCTGTAGTTTTATTAAATGTGCCAACTGCTAGGACTGTCTTAGGGAAGACAGCTTTCAGATGCGCAGCTCCTCTGTCTTGGAATAGTCTGCAAATGAAATGGAAACTGAAAATCTGGTGCCACTAAATGTTTTTAAAGCTCGGTTGGATGCTACTCAATCGGAAGCTATTGGTTCCTGTTTATGTGGATAATTATGTAAATGATGCTGTATGATGTCCTTTTGTTGTTCTGTTTATGCTTTTATGTTTCATGTGGAACTACTTGAACAGGTCTCCCTTGAAAAAGAGATCAATGATCTCAATGGGATTTATCTGTATAAATAAAGGTTTGAACACACGTTAACCATGTACAGCCTATTAATCCGTTCACCTAATGTTATTTCATCCAACGTTGTGGAATTAGAGACAAGGGGCTTCTTAACATGAGGGTAGGGAAACAACGCAAGTGAGGGACGCAAGAGCCTCATCCCAATACCCCTCCTCGACTCCTCCTTTCCCTCACTCGCGTCCCTTCCTTGCATCTTAGCTTTGCCTCCGTAAGATGCGAGAAAGAGAGACGAGGAGGTGACATGAGGACAGAGGAGTCCGCTGGTATTAATTGGGATGTCCTCGTTCACTCAAATGTCACTTTTAAACGACCTCTGTTAATGATGACATGTGCACAGCTGTATCCCCTCTCATCGGGCTTAACTGAAGAACCTTTAGAACCGGCCCATTTCTGGTTAAATATTTATTTAAATGGATGAATCTTTCTCTTGTTAGTCAAGGAATTCAATGTATGATGGTTGGTCCTGCTTTTGTGTTCCGTTTTGGTGTAAAAGGTAACCTACATTTAAATAAAAATATAATCATAGTAATGTGAAAGCTTTTTAGAAATGAATTGCACATAATAATTCCCACGGAGCTGTGAGCACTTATACATTTATGTGACGCTTTTCCACTCATCTTCCAGTCGTCGGTTTTCCTCAGTTGAAATGGACCCGCTGTCAAGGTGGGGCTTTTATATGGGAGGAGTGAAAACACTTCCGCGTAGTCTGCTCACGTGTATCCTCCCTTTCGTCTCCTCCCGCACCCCTCCTCGACTCCTCTGTGTGCATTTCAGCTATTGGGACGTCCTTCAAAATTGCGTGTCTTGATCGATTTCCGGGTCAAGTCCCGGAGGAGGGGAAGAGAGGAATCGAGAAGGGGTATTGGGATGAGGCTCCTGTGTTTCAGAGGGAGTTTCCTATGAAGGAATCCATGCATTGTGTATTCATTGATTATGTAACAACAAGTTATTATAGAGTTGTATTGTCATTTTACCTGAGACGTTTGTCATTGTTAACAGTGTCATTTTTAAATGTCTGTTCAACCTGTGGGGAATAAAAGAAAAGCAGTCCAGTTGCACACATTACATTTGATTTAATATTAAAATCACAGATGAAATGGAGGTTATTAAGACACAAAAGTGATGAATATGTCCTTTCACTAATCAGAGAACTGACACTTTAACAATCAACCAATTCCTAATGATCTTCGTCAATAAAATAATATAAACACTAACTCAGTGTTTATGCAGTCAATCCAGAATCTATTTTTATTACCATATGAAATATTATTATACCAGTATATGAATAATAAAGCTACCAAACTTAACAGAAACTGTACCGATAAAAATAAGCTAGGTGGTGAGATAGCATCTTCCATACATAGAAGAAGAAGAACACATAGTCAGTATGACATTGGTTTTTGTTAATGTTGAGTTTGGACAACGCTATCTAGTTTTTTGGAACCAACATATTACACAATTGTTACAGAGAGCTCAAATTAACTTTCATTAAGACGAAAACACGGACAACATAATAATAATATTATTTTAAAGACCTAGAAAGGGTTATTAACGCCTTTGTTACCTCAAGACTGGACTACTGCAACGCTCTGTATGTGGGTATGGACCAGGCCTCAATTAGACGCCTGCAGCTAGTGCAGAACGCAGCTGCGCGTCTCCTGACTGGCCACAAAAAGCATCACCACATCACCCCATTTCTGGCCTCATAACACTGGCTTCCAATTCGGTTCAGAAATGATTTGAAACTCCTTTTATTTCTTTTCAAAGCCCTAAATGGGCTGGCTCCGGCCTATATAGCAGAACTCCTCCAGCGCTACACCCCAGCCAGAGCATTAAGGTCGGCTGACCAGCTGCATGCTGATAGTGCCTAAGACCAGGCTCAAACCCCGAGGGCACTGAGCCTTTGCAGCAGCTGGCCCTCGGCTCTGCCCCTCCATGTGAGGTCGGCCCAGACATTAGGATTTTTTAAATCTACACTAAAAACTCACTTCTTCTCCCTGGCCTTCTAGTCAGAGCGGAGCACGACTCCTGACTTTTCCCTGTGTTTTTCATATTTCTGTTGTAATTTATTGTCTTTTATTGTGATTGTAGTAATGTGTTTTTATTACATGTACAGCACTTTGGCTGGACCAAAAATCACTTTTAAATGTGCTTTATAAATAAAACCTGATTTGATTTGAATATTGTTGTTGTCCATAAACATAATTTACTAAAAGAACATCAGGCAGTGTTCAAGAAGACTTGAAGCTGTAGGCCGAGGACATAAACTCAACAGGAACATTTTTACTAAGGTTTTAAATGAAGTGCGAATTAGGGCAATTATCTCATCGATTTCTACAAATGTTCTATTGCAAACAGTGGAGTCGCCCCCTGCTGGATCTAAGAGAAAAGGCCCGTTTAAGACACCTCTGCATTAGCTTTATTTTTTCAGGTTCAACCTCATGAGAAGTACTAGCAGCTAATCTGGCGTTAGCACTGGTTCAGACACCAGTGGATTGTGTATGGATGAGTTTTGCCATGCTGTTTTTACTCAATGGGGAAAAAGACGTATTCTTTGTAGCAGACAGGATGTGCAGTTTTGCAGCAGTCCTCGTCCCTCCAGCCAGGGGCGCCGCCAGGGATTTTGGGCCCCATGAAAATATATCACATTGGGCCCCACCACCAGGCACAGGCCACTTTGTTTATAAATTACCTCGAGGGCCGGACCAAATGGTCTAGCGGTCTGTATACGGCCCGGGGGCCGGAGGTTCCCCACCCCTGCTTTAATATAATAACATTAGTATTAATATCATAACCAAAATGTCGGTGATTAACATTTTGTTTACCTAATACTGACTGATCACTCAATGCTTCAAACTGTCCATCATCCTAAATAGAATAAAAGCAGTTTTTTGTTTTATATAGATCATTGGCTGTGTGGGAAAATACTGTGTTTGAAATGTATAATTTAAATTAGATGTTAGCCTTTTGTCATATATATATTTTGTATTCCAGTCTCCCTTCAGATATGTTAAGTGGCATTCAACACAATGCTGCTCACCTCCTTCAGTTGGGAGAAAAGCTGGTTCAGGTTCAGCCTTATGGGGGGACAGGGCTGCTGAGCCTAGAGATGGATCTGTTGGTCCTGGCACCAGGGGGGGGGGGGGGGACAACTGATTTAGTATGAATAGGCGCTAAAAATGTGCCTGCATTTATTAAAGGTAGGGAGGTAAGAATGGAGAAACCAGCTCGAGTGTGCTAAAATTTGAAAGTACACAACCTAAAAAAATCTGCCCCTTCCTTCAGAGTTCCTTAGAGAGCCCCTCCTCCAACGAACGCGCACATGACCAATGAGGGCACGAGATAAGTGTGTGCACAGATGGAAGGCTGACAGGCAGGTAGGCCATCCAGTTATTTTAGCCGGGCCAGCTCAGATGATTGGTCGTGCTTTTTACAGCGCCACGGCTTCCACAGATGACATTTTGTATGTATTTATTGTCAAAGCATTTCATAGATTCATTGCTATCGGGATGTTAAGAGCATTCCATGGAATATAACAAGTGTTTCTGAAGTGAATTACCTACCATACCTTTAAATGTCAGCTAAAAGAGCAGTGAAATTAAAGACCTCTGAATTTTCTGTAAAGATATTAACAGTACTTAATGTCAGATTAGTAAACACATAAACATTAGCTAACAGACTAATTTCCACCACTCATGGACCACACACACCTTTTCTTGTGAAAAACTGGGTGACATACTGTCGCCCTTTAGTCCCTCTCTCTTGTCTTTCTCTCCTTTCTCTTCTTTTCTTAGAGCCTGACTTTGTTGGTCGTTGAAACATGGTACAACACACGTATGTCGGCTAAGTACTAGCATCACATGCTTTCACTCTCTGCAAGTGCCGGTGCCACAACGCGTTTGGAGGCAGGACCAAATCATTACATGTAAATAGAAGGGGGTGTACAGAGGCTTTGGGTAATTAACTTTTGGAAGAAAATAAGTTAAATGAATCGTAAGTTTAGTGAGTAATTTATCAATATAATCTATTAATGTCAATTATTGAGAATTGATGAAAGGTTACTTACATTTGTTGTCTTAATGTTCTAAACATTTTGGGGCCCCTGTCAGTCACGGGCCCTTAGAATCGTCCTAACTTTTCACCCCCTTACAGCGCCCCTGCCTCCAGCCAAAGCCGTCTTCCAGGCTCATGATGGCACACTGAGTTAAGTAAAGTTGGAACGATATTGGCAGATTCTGATTTCACGGATCAATAACTCATGAACAAAACGTTATTCAGACACAAATGACATCTCCTAAGTACCGTGGTAAGGTTGACAACGAACTACAATCACATTTTGATCAAAAAAAGCCAATACGTGCCGTCCTCCAAACTGGACACATTACATTGGTATCCGCAGCCGGAGAAGAAATGAGTGCTCAGGGACCGTCTGCAAAGTGCAACTCCGAAAAAATAGAATACAATAATATTCAATAATATTCTATAACGTTACTATTATACAGTATATTACTACCAAACTCACTACACACATCAACAGTCTCCTGTTGGTCAGACTACAGCAGAGAGTTTGGAAGAATATGGTTTGGAATAATTTTGGTGAATATTTATAGTGTAACATCTTCAATAAACATGGTATAATCTTCAATAATTTTACTATTATCCAGTATATGTCTACCAAACTCACTACACACATTAATATTACATTACATTTAGCTGACGCTTTCATCCAAAGCGACTTACAATCGGTATAGTCTCCTGTTTGTTATACTCCACTGCAGTGGCGGCTGGTGGAAACATATTTTTGGTGGGGCTGTTGATATAGTGAGTAAACATTTTATTTTTGGGAGAAATGACCCCTTAAATTAGGACTTCTGGTGATGTAATGGCGCGTTTCCAGTGCAGCGCATGCTGCGTTCAGACCGGACGCGATGCGAATATTCGCTTCGCTCTAAACGCTCCTATCGCATCGCTCTAGTCGCTCGAGTTTCATCGCAGCTGCCAGCTGTGTTTACTCGCATCATTCAAACAAGACGCGCTGGCTCGGGAGCTACAACTACAACAACATGAACATATTTTACCGTGATTAAATTGTAATACACGTTTCTAAATGATGCCGACGTAACAACATACTGATACCGGTTAGTAAAAACCATGAATTAATGCTTTGACAAGTCTGCAGACAGACGGCAGGCGAAAAACCTTTTAGAATGCTTGTTTCCTGAATGGAACATGGCTAAGCTAACGCTATGCTCCGACCGTCCACACTCACAACAACGGCCTACAGACATAAATAAACCAGCGACTGTATTCTCCATGACACAGACAGTCTGCGGTTTGTACTTGTGTCTAGTTTCTGAACAGATCGTATCTGTCCCCGGCTGTTTGAAGAGCAAGCATGTGAAACAAAAGATAGCATTTACCTGTTTGCATCCAGCTAGCCATGTGAGAAGCCTTGTTGATACGTTGTCTTTTTCACGAGCCTGCTGTGATATATACAAATCGGGTTGGTCCGGTCCAAGGTCTTTAAGTATCAATTTATCTCCCAAACTTCTCCTTTCAAAAGGATTGGAGAGTAGCTCTTGGGCGGACCGAGGTTCCGGCGACTCCACCAGCACACCATTCTCATCCAAATACTGCGTCACCTTGGTAACTCACGAGTCTAAAAAACAACTCACGTCAACGCACGTAAGCAACATGGGCGTCAACGTGAGCGCCCACGTGACCAAAATATTTGACGGCGCTGATTGGCTGAAATTATGTTTCGGCGGCACAGTTTACTATTGAGACTTTTGCAACCTGCGGGTTGCTGCTGTTTCGCTCGGGGGCTCTGCCCCGTAATGATAAACTAATGCCACGGGCAAGGCCAGGCAGGAAACTGGTGACTTATCAGTAACTTTAGACATCGCAATTTTAAACGAGATTGATTTGTAGATTATACATTTTTGTGATACCAATTGTATGATATTTACCTTGTTCATTAAAAATTAAAATATAAAATATATTTTTTTTTTAAATATATATTTTTTAAATATATATTTTTTTATTTAATATTTTTATTTTTTTTATTTATTTGTATCTGGCAAGAGGTGGGGCGGCGCCCCTAGCGCCCCTATTGGCCGGCCGCCACTGCTCCACTGATACATTTGTATAAATATTTTTGTGAACAAAACTAAATGTTTATTACAGATTTAGCCAAAGTTGAAGTTAAAGTCAACTTTAGTGTCAAATGTTCCACATGTGTTATACATACAGAAACATTGAAATCTTACAGTCCCACAGCCTGAACAAAAACAATATATATATATATATAAAGTTTAAACAAATTAAGAAAGTTCTAGCTAAACAAGGGTATACAAGTAAGTAATACATATATATAAAAAAACACAATCAACAAGAAACATAAATTGGACATTAGTGCAAGCACTTCTTAGTGCAAGAAATTAGGACTAGGATTTAGGACTAGAAATGAAGCGAAATCGTGAAAACATCTTCAGGTGCAGGTGATGTACACGATAATATACTTTACTTTTTATTTCCCCTCTAAAGATCAGCTGCCACACTTAAAAATAAAAAAGATTGGTCCATGGCAAAAGGGTAAAGAGTTTAAACAAATCAAATGAAGGATGCAGAGCAATCAAGCCTCCAGCCAATCACTGGCCTTCAATGAAGTATGCATGGATCATGCCGTTTTTCAGTGCGCACAGCAAACTATGAGGATAGACATTTTTGAAATGGTATGCTACTGACACAGAGGACGCATTTGGCCTAAATATAACACTTTCAGTACTTAATGTGCTGGGACTTCTTTGAAAACATACCTCCACTCCTGTTCCAAGGTTATATGTAAGTATTATTTTTATTTTATTGTCTTGTCATTGAAGTTACTAACAGTCATTTAATCCTCTGGAGTCTAAGGGTATTTTCTCGATTTTTAGATGTTTTCTTAAATCACCTTTTAAATGTATTTCTTCTAACATGGCACCCCATGTGTTAAATATCAAAATGTTCAGGACAATCTCTGGTCTTGCTATATATGCATATTGCTCACCTTGAGATAAGTAGCTCAAAAGCTTAAAATGTAACATCCGATTTTTGAAAAATCTTCAAAACTCTTGTGAAAATACAAATGTACTCATGTGATCGAATTGTTTTGGTGTTTTAGATGTGGTTACCAAAGTCCTAGGATCACAAAAGCAGTGGAATATTTGAATTACACTGTATATAAATGTGTAATTCATGTCTAAAATGAAAAAAATGAAATTCAAATTTTGAGTAAAACAGGTGTTTATCACTCCACTTTCACCACAGCAGGGACTGAGATACATTAGGACTGAATAATGACTTCATATTACATACCAAGGTTCATGTGATGTGTACAAATACTAATTGAGCATTAAAACTTTTTTTTTCAACCAACAATTTATTATAAATATGTTTTTTTCAAAAAAATCTCACTATTTACAATATTGAACATCAGAACTTTCAACCAACTATTCATTATAAATGTCAAGACAGTGTCAAGGTCTTTGTCTGTCTTCCAAGACAGTGGGTCTGGCTGCTGTGTAGGTGGGGGTGATGGTGCATGGGCTGCTGTGTAGGTGAGGTGTGCAAGTGCTATACGAGACCTCCACGAGACCTCCTGGCTGGCTGGGTTGAAGGTGATGGCTGTGGTGGAGCCTTTGTGCTGAGGTGTATCTTGACCTGGTGGCAGCCGCAGATGGAGGTGGAGGCAGCTGTAGTGATGATGGTCTGCTGGTCCTTGGTGGTGATGGCTCTAGTGAAGGCCCTTGAGCCACAGTAGATCTTGACCTGGGGGCTGGCACAGATGGATGTTCTGGCTGCTGGATAAACGCCGCCTGTGTAGGACAATAATTACAACTAATTTCATTGAAATAAAGTTCAAGTAAAATGTTGCTCAAGCACAAATACACACACACACACACACACACACACACACACACACACACACACACACACACACACACCAACACGTTCTCACTCCCATCCCGTCACATATTGACGGACGGTCAGGGCCCCTCCCCGTCGCTATATTACGTACAGGGTACCCCTTTCCCGTCATTTTCTACGGGCAGGGCGTCCCATAGACCTTCATTGCGGACAGCGGACCCCTTGACCGTCAGGTTTCTACGGGAAGGGGTCCCATAGACCTTCATTGCGGACAGCGGACCCCTTGACCGTCAGGCTTCTACGGGAAGGGCGTCCCATAGACCTTCATAATGCCTATTTTAAGGTTCATTTGGCCATTAAAATGCGTTTTGATGTCATTTTATACGAGTAATGAGTTTTTATTTCTAATTATTTGTGCAGTACATGTACATGATGTTTAGTTTGCTAGTTATGACGAAGATTAATTCATGAATGTGTACACATTCATGGTTGCTAAGGTGGTTTCTATGGACGCTGCAACAGCTCCCAGACCACGTGATCAACAACAATGGCTGTCCTTCGTGTTATTCTCGGTGGAAAAATGCCTATTTTATGGTTCATTTGGCCATTAAAATGCGTTTTGATGTCATTGTATGCGAGTAATGAGTTTTTATTTCTGATTATTTGTGCAGTACATGTACATGATGTTTAGTTTGCTAGTTATGACGAAGATTACCTTACGTCTGTGAGGAAAATGCATGGGGCTCAGAGCCTCGTATTTCTAAAATCTTTTTTTCCTTCTAATTTGTTATTCTTTTCAAAATAACACACTGTTATTTACTCACCAATAACATACAATTATCCTTGCTTTTATTTATTGGTTTAATTCCATAATCTCGGTCTTTTTTGGCGTTCGTCAGGAACTGAATTTAAAAATAAAAATAACCGGAAACAGACGTGGGCATTTCGAGCGATTACCCAAGATTCTCAGCTACGCTGATTGGATGTTTTAGCCGCAATGCATGCTGGGATTTGGTGTTTATATTATATGAAATCCGGAAAACATTTGAAAAGACTAAAATAATACTTAATTCCGAGTGCTCTTGCTTTTCTCTTTGAAAGTCATCACATAACGGCATTGTAATACACGGTTCGGCTGCATTAAATATTACAGATCTGCCGTAGTTCTTTATTTATAGCGCCCTGATGATAAGACCTATGGAAAAACTGAAGAAATGCCGCCGAAACTGAATACTTGACGTGGATCATAAATATATCAACAATTAAAAAACTTCTCAATTTCTCTTCACACAATACGTCTCCTTGCAGTATCAACACTAATTCGGCTGACTTTTACATTTGATGTAATTCATAGATAGGTTATATTTACACCATAACGGTGCACAGCTGATAAAAAAGGACTGTAGTTTTTAAAGATATTACTGATTTGAATTGGATTGCATTTTGAATGTAAGAATGTAAATACTGATTCTGAAATAGTATAGCAATATGCTGTAAAATTATGTGAAAGCATGAATAAAACTACACATCTTCAGATGTTGTACATAAGTGTCTGTGTGTACCTTGTGTGCCTAGTGGTTAAAGCACGTTATTGAATTATTGTTTTTATGTGTTATATTTGATTAAAAAATATTAAGAGTACATATACTTTCATAGGGGGAAAGTAGAAGGTCTGTGATAGAAATATAGAATATAAAAAATCAAGAAGATACTATAAGTGATCTCTTCAATAAAACAGTTTAGTGCAGGATGTACAAAGATATTAATAGGAGGAGGTGCAAAACAGAAAAAACGAATTAACCTTTATTTAAACATTAAATAACAGATTACGGTCTTCTTTTAAATAAGAAAAAAACGTTGGGGGTATCTATCTACAGATAAATACAAAGTACTTAACGTCTAATATATTGCTTTCCTGCAATGTTAACTATGTTGAAGCACTTATTTTAACTGATATTATACATATGGATTATACTCTTATGTATGTAGATAGAATAAGAAATGTGCAGAATATGACAGTTTAATGGTGGAGGTACACACATATTGATAGATGTCTTGTACTGCACTGTTGAGGGACCTGTGACCCAAGTTTTTCATTCATTTCATAACTACACCGTAAGTTGTGTAAATGATATGTCAATACACCTTTAAAATCTTGAAATCTTGAAAGGGATGTGCAAAATAGCCATAATATATAGTCTTTAATTAACTATTAGTAGAGAATAACGAGTAATTAATATACTTTATTACTCGTTTCCATTAATGTCAATTGCAGATACATGTTTAGTCTTCTCAAGCACAAGTATCAAATATCTCTCCTGATTGTTGGCACTTGACTCAGGTGTAACTAAAGTCTGATTTAAGGGTTGTTTATATTTCACATCATTAATCAGAATCTGCAAAGTAACTCAAATAAATGCAGTGGAGTAAAAATACCAGGTTAACCTCTGAATTGTAGTGGAGTAGAATTACAAAGTATCAATGAGCTTTCATGTGGGTATATTAATGCTATATATTGATGCTGCGCATTATGGACAGCGATTTTTATCCATTTATTAATTATATGTTTTACATTTGATAACACCAATGTGTTTAATACTGGCAACTTCTAATTGTGGGAAAACGAAAAAGTTCAGTAGAGACGTCCCATAGAACATTTTGCGAAACACAATAGTGTAGTGTGTAGTTCTGGGGGGCGTTCGATTCCAGTTTTGGATAGTCTGGCGTGGTTTCGTTCCATTTCACACAGCTGTTTGACGCTGTAACCTTGGCGCACTGCCACTCCAACATCCAATCCCAGACCTAGAAGAGTAATCACGGGGACTGTAGTCCTAAACGATAGCTGGGGATTCTGGGTAGTGTAGTGTCTTCGACCATCCTAAACTCAAACATTTTGACAATCGCAATGATGCTCGAACTGTCCCTTATAGGCCTACGTCTGTTTCCGGTTATTTTTATTTTGAAATTCAGTTCCTGACGAACGCCAAAAAATACCGAGATTATGGAATTAAACCAATAAATAAAAGCAAGGATAATTGTATGTTATTGGTGAGTAAATAACAGTGTGTTATTTGAAAAGAATAACAAATTAGAAGGAAAAAAAGATTTTAAAAATACGAGGCTCTGAGCCCCATGCATTTTCCTCACAGACGTAAGGTAATCTTCGTCATAACTAGCAAACTAAACATCATGTACATGTACTGCACAAATAATCAGAAATAAAAACTCATTACTCGCATACAATGACATCAAAACGCATTTTAATGGCCAAATGAACCTAAAATAGGCATTTTTCCACCGAGAATAACACGAAGGACAGCCATTGTTGTTGATCACGTGGTCTGGGAGCTGTTGCAGCGTCCATAGCAACCACCTTAGCAACCATGAATGTGTACACATTCATGAAGTAATCTTCGTCATAACTAGCAAACTAAACATCATGTACATGTACTGCACAAATAATCAGAAATAAAAACTCATTACTCGTATAAAATGACATCAAAACGCATTTTAATGGCCAAATGAACCTTAAAATAGGCATTATGAAGGTCTATGGGACGCCCTTCCCGTAGAAGCCTGACGGTCAAGGGGTCCGCTGTCCGCAATGAAGGTCTATGGGACGCCCTTCCCGTAGAAACCTGACGGTCAAGGGGTCAGCTTTCCGCAATGAAGGTCTATGGGACGCCCTGCCCGTAGAAAATGACGGGAAAGGGGTACCCTGTACGTAATATAGCGACGGGGAGGGGCCCTGACCGTCCGTCAATATGTGACGGGATGGGAGTGAGAACGTGTTGCGCACACACACATGCGCGCACACACACACACACACACACACACGTTCTCACTCCCATCCCGTCACATATTGACGGACGGTCAGGGCCCCTCCCCGTCGCTATATTACGTACAGGGTACCCCTTGACCGTCAGGATTCTACGGGCAGGGCGTCCGATAGACCTTCATAGACCACGTGATCAACAACAATGGCCGACCTTCGTGTTATTCTCGGTGGAAAATGCCTATTTTAATGTTCATTTGGCCATTAAAATGCGTTTTGATGTCATTTTATGCGAGTAATATGAGTTTTTATTTCTGATTATTTGTGCAGTACATGTACATGATGTTTAGTTTGCTAGTTATGTTAAGTTAAGTGGTGATAGGATGATATGCTACATGATGATACACACTCTTGTACAGTAGGTGGCGGTATGCACCTTAAAGCTGTTTGCAATCTGCCAAAAACCGAGAAGAAGAAGAAGAAGAACCTGGATCCACGTGGCGTCTCGTCGCTACGGTTCTCTCTCCGTGTTTCTGAGAAAGTGTGTGTGAGCTCCAGCTCTACTGATCCATCGTCTGTGTGTCTGGATAAACCTCCGAATGGACTGTGTGCTCTTTTTTCTGGAGCGTTTACCTCGGACTACAGGAGCTAGCTTAGCATGCTAGCTGGCAACACGTCAGCAACACTAGTCGGATTGAGAGTTTGATGCAGAGAGAAACGGTGTGTTTAACGAAGTCTGCAGGAAAAGGTGATCTAGGAAACATGAGTAAAGTCCAATGCTGCTGTCGTTGAAGAAGCAGCGACTCACTGCTGCTAATGAAGAGATATTTGCTCTGTTTGAACAAACAATAGCAGAGCTCGAGGAGGAGCTGTTCTTTCCAAAGAGGAGAACAAGAGACTCCAGAAGCTACTGGACGCTGTTTCACAGCCTCAGCTTCGGATCCACAGAGCAGGTCTGTTCCTTTACCCTTAATTAACACTTTACACTCTTCAGTAGCACTTTATTATCACATAATAACACTTTAGACCTTTATCAGCACTTGCTGCAGGTAGTACATCCTGAAGTAAAAGTACAAACACCACACTGTGAAAATACTCTATTACAAGTTAAAGTACTGCATTCATATCTTATTTAAGTTAAAGTATGTAAGTATTATTATACACATGTACTTTATTATAATAATTAAAATGTATTACGGAAGAGCAAACCTACCAAAATAAATATATTTAAAAAAAATACATACTGTGTAGTGATCACTTATTAACACATAATTCACACATAGAACTACAGGTTGGGGGTATTGTTTCCGCACGGACATATATGTGGTAACCTATATATTTATATATTGTGTGCCCTCCTGGTTTTTTCTCTTGTCTTCCTGGGCTGCGACCCAACAACATGTCCGTTTCTGCTGCTCATTAAAGCCAGCTACATACCTTCGATGCACCGCCTCCGACTCCTATCTCCCGGCACTACAACATTGAATAATATGCCATTTAATGTACTGATTTAAATATGACCCATGCATGTGGGCACTAGTTGGTTAAATGTGACATACATTGATACTTTAGCTTTAATGTGCTTCTTTATTCACCTTTTCTTTTTAAATGTGTAAAAGCAAATAAAAACAAATACTTTGGATTAATTCAATACATAATAATTCATAAAGAAATCAATGAATAAATATTAGGGATGCTCCGATCGATCGGCCGATACTCACTCTCTACCGATCGATCGAGCTCTCTAAAAATGCTGATCACGAGAGCCGATCGCATGACGTAAAATGATGACGTAAAATACACTTTTCTCAAAACAAGCTCGGCAAAATGGCTTCACCAGTCTGGCAGTATTTTAAGGTGTCGAAAAGGACAATAAAATAGTGGTATGCAAGGTGTGTGAAGCAGAAATCCTGCAACTCCACCCGCTGTGACGGACCGGTGAGTGAAACACACACAAAGAGTTACACCTAACACACTTAGCTATTTGATCTACCTCTGGAACAAGCTAAACTAGTTATACATATGTTTATTCTTCACTGTCAGGTCACTCATTACTGGATCAGAGAGCTGCATGAGATACTGGCAGGCTGTCAGGAGAGAGAGAGAGCGCTTCTGCTCATTTCTCCCGTGTTATTATCCACAGTTAATGTAAACTTGAATAATGTATTTAATTTGAATGTAATTATGTTGGTTGTTGTTTGTGGAAGCTCCAGTGAATGAGCCCCATTAACTGAGTTTTAAACATCACTTTACATGGAAGATCCCCATAGGCCCCGCCCACTCGATCGGATCAGCGATCGGTATTGGCCGATACTGATTCCGGCGATTGGCGATCAGCCCCAAAGTTGGCGATCGGAGCATCCCTAATAAATATGTTCAATAATTTGAACACAATAATAAATTAAATCTAAATCTAATCTAAAATGTTACTTGATAAAGAATAGGGGAACTAGTACAAAGGTCATTAAGTAATTAAAACATTAATATAAATTAAATGTAAAATCTCATCAATCAATTATTGCCAACCTGTATTTATAATATATTCTGTATAATATACACATAATATATATTTTGAGAGAGATATACACTAGTATTAGACACAGTCAAAAGTTTGGACAACAGCTGAGAAACCATCTCGAGTGTGCTAGAATTTGAAAATACACAACCGGAAAAATCTGCCACTTCCTTACAGAGCTCCTCCTCCAACACACACAAACACGCACATGACCAATGAGGGCACGAGATAAGTTTGTGCACAGATGGAAGGCTGACAGGCAGGTAGGCCATCCAGTTACTTTAGCCGGCTCAGATGATTGGTCGTGCTTTTTACAGTACTACGGCTTCCACAGATGACGTTTTATGATTTTTTTTTTTTGTCAAAGCACTTAAAATATTCATTGCTATCGGGATGTTAAGAGCATTCCATGGAATATAACAAGTGTATCTCGAGCTGGTTTCTCAAACGTACCTACCCCACCTTTAACCAGCTAAGCCCGAAGGTCCCCCCAGTGGACCCCTCCCACAGTTTTTTTTCCTCACATGTCTCAGGGCTTCTTAACATTTATGAAACTATTAATGTTTCATACCCTTTTAAAGGTAAGAAACTCCGCTAACTGACAATAAGAACAATTGTTAGCTAAAAAAAACACAAGAGTAATACCAAGCCTTTGAATTAGCATTGAGCGAAAAAATGCTAACTAATGCTAACGCTTTTTTACACACAACACACGGTAGACATGCCCTTATTACTATCTTAACAGCACAAACAAGATATACGATTTAAAGCTGAGACTCCACAGATTCCACACATGTAATGTCATCACTGTAAGACCTCGAATTCCTGGAGCTATCAGCCAGAAAAGAGAAAGTAAACAACATCCGGTTCCAAAATATTACAATAATTACGTCTTACCTTTTTTGATTTGTGATCAAAAGTTGTGTTAAACGGAATAAAAATGCATCTCAAGGTTAATCCAATGTCTTTGTGTCACGTAGAATTTTTTACTGATAATCAATCATCATATTTATGGCAATATCCTCGGTATAAAGTATTGCCGTCCAGGCTTGCACTTTCAGATATGCTTCGTTTGCTTCTCTATTACGTCCGCTATGGTAATGTTTACGTAGATTTGGGAACTGCCCATCGATTCTATTGGTTCTGATGGTTAAGAAAAAGGTGTAAATCACACAAATCGACCAATGGGTTCCAGAGATATGGTCCTGCGCAAAGTATAAAGAATGCCAGCCAGCGTGACAACATTACGCAGCCCACTTCATTTATTGTTTACAGCGTAAAGAAGCAGGTATTGCAGCAGGACTATGCTGAAAGCTCTGCACCTCCACCCCCACCACTCACATGCGGGCCCATGTTTTATGGGAAAGATGTCCGTATCAGGAAGAACTGCAGGAACTGCCATGATGCTGGCAAAAAGAGAGTGAAGACACCTTTGCACTGTGTAAAGTGCCAGGTCCCTCTGTGCTTGACTCTCAAAAAGAATTGTTACCAGGAGTGGCATGCCAAAATGTTGTAACATTGTAAATGTTTTAAATAAATCTGCTCCAGTTGGAGTCAAACTTCATTTTGTATGTTTTTTTTGTTACAACAGTTGTATTTGGATGGAATGAATACCTATAGTGAAAATTCAAAGCAATAAAATGATTTTTACAGTGAAAAAGGTCAAAAGGAACTGTTGGTTCCCAAATTACCCAGAGGTGAGTCCGCTTGGACTTTATTTTTCTAAATCTCTCTAAAACGGTCAAATGTCACTAGTTTTTCATCAATCTTGATACAGGGTACTTATTATATGTTATAGTTTGGATTCCTAAATCTTTTAGTCGACTAACCCATCATTCAAGGGTGGTTTTCACTATAAGTAAAGGGTTTTCTTTAGGTTGACATTAGAATTTACATGTTTTTACTACGTTCCATCTGAATTTACTTTAAAATAAAAACATCTATATTGATTCTGACACTTCTACATCCAACTCACAGATGTAACCTTGCTTTGAGAAAAAATTATTATTAATTTACCCCTTTTTAGAAGTGAAGATATATCATTTGTTGTGTTAGTGGCACTTTCGAGCCTGAAACCTGAAAAACAGGCTCAGGGCTTAACTAGTTAACTAGAAATATCTAGTTAACAAATCCAGAATATGATTTATATTTTGCTGGCTACTGCAGAATGCTGTGGTAGCCATGCTGGTTAAGGGTGCCTTGAACTCTAAATAAATCACCAACAGTGACACCAGTAAAGCCCCCCCCCCACCACCATCTCACCCCTCCTCCATGCTTCGGTGGGAACCACTCATTCAGAAACCATCCGCTCACCTTCTCTGCGTCTGCAGTAAAGCCCTTTGATCTTTGCAGCAATTGGACCTTGAAGGCCTGATTCACGCAGTCTCCTCTGAACAGTGGATGTTGAGATTGTCTGCTACTTGAGCTCTGTGATCATTTAAGTGGGCTCTAATCTGAGGTGCTTTAATTTGCGGTTTCTGAGGCTGGTAACTCTGATGTGTTTATCCTCTGAGCAGAGGTAACTCTTGCTCTTCCTTTCCCGGGGGGGTCCTCGTGAGAGCCAGTCTCATAACGTTCCATGGTTTTTGCGACTGCACTTGAGAATACATTCAAAGTTCTTGACATTTTCCGGATCGACTGGCCTTCATTTCTTAAAGTGATGATGTACGGCCGCTTCTCTTTACTGAGTTGAGTGGTTCTTGCTATAATATGGATTACAACAGCAGTCAAATAGGCTGTAGGAGCCACATATGAAGCCATTTTTGTGTTTGTTAAGATACATGTTTTTTGAGTCACTATAGGTGATGGGCGTGTCATTGCATTGGGGTGGTGACGTTTGTGCTTATATCCGGTTGCTTTTACCTGTTCTTTCATAGTTGTGATGTCGTCAGTGTTAATCTACAAAGTAGAAACAAATTAAAATAAACAACAAACATTGAATGAGAAGGCGTCCAACCTTTTGACAGGTACTGTTTATAAAAAAAACACATATTTGAACATTTAGCAGGTTTGAACATGTACAGCAGTAAAATGCAACATACACAATGATCAAGAAACAACATAAATTAAACACTGACAGGGAACATTTTACTGCACCATCATTACTGTTACATAGGAAGGTGCTGTCAAATGTTCTGTTAATACTTGCATACCTTTACTTAAATAAGGTTTGAATGCAGGATTTTAATTTGTAACAGTATTTTCATTCTATACTGTAGGCGTAGTGTATCTGTGAACGATCCCAAATACAATTCCTTGTTTACATTGCGGCTAGTGCTACGCCAGAAGAAAAAACCCTTTTACATTTTGAACTGGAAGTGGAAAGGGGCTGGGCTACATGAGGTGACTTGAGCCAACAAAAATACACAATAGGTGGGACTTAGAAAAGATAATGTGAAAAGGCATTAATTAGGGCTGCAAAATGTCTCCCATTGTAATAGGGGTGTAACGGTTCACAAATATTTCGGTTCGGTACGTTTTCGGTACAGCAGAAAAAATTATCACAAAACATAACATGTTTTTTTTAATTATTATTAAGCTGTGAATAATGTATTCACTCAAATAAATACAAAATAAAATAAACATTAAGGTGCAGCATTTCGATGAACTGAAATAATCTGTATTTTAACTTTACTGTACTAGTACTCACAAAACATAAACTATTAGTTTTGGGTTTTTAATTATTATTAAACTGTGAATATTCACTCAAATACAAAATATAATAAAATAAACATTAAGGTGCAGCATTTCGATGAACTGAAATAATCTGTATTTGAACTGTACTACCTAAGCAGCCAGTTTGACATTAGGACTTGCTTGTCATGGTATTTTCATGTTTTTTTAAAGAAAAAGTGCGAGTGGTGGAGGCTTAAATGGTAGCGGGAGTTGGATTTGCACTTCAGTCTTTTGGTACCGGTGATATTCACGTTCGGGTGATGCCTTTTCAAATGAGTGTGCAAGTTTGATGTATTGCCAGCCGCGTAACCAATGTTAGTTGAACAATGCCGACAAACAGCTTTGGTTTGGTCCACCTGTCTTTATCCGTCATCCTTGTACGTAACTGTGAAACCAAAATGTTCCCAAACCGGAGACTTCAATGATGCTGGAGGATTTTCAAGCTCAACCTTATCTGCGTTCGCCATTTCGACAGTTCCTCAAATTACTGACTACATTTGAATGCATCCCTCTGACCAGCTCTCATAGTATGCCTCTCGTCCAATGAAATTACTTGCTCGCTCTATGACGCGTTGAACACAATGTGAGCAAATTACTCTGAATGCTGCGACGCAGCACCTGAGATTACTTCCAAAAAGTTGTTGACGTTCTCAATTGTTTACATTTAACGTTATATTCGTTCGGTACACACGTGTACCGAACCGAAGGGCCCGAATAATTTCGGTACGTGTACCGTTACACCCCTACATTGTAATGGTGATGAGATTTTTAAATGCTAACAGTTAACAGTTTGTTCTGACTGTGTTTCCCGTTTCCTGCAGACGTCCAGCAGCTGGTGGTGGTTAAAGAAGAGCTTCTCCCTGACCAGCAGGAGTGGAGCACCAGTCTGGACCAGGAGGACCCAGAGCCCCCCGCACACATTAAGCTGGAACAGGAGGGAGAGCAGCTTCAGGAGCTGGAGGAGGCTGATATCACCAAGTCCACTTTCACTCCTGACCCTGTGAAGAGTGAAGATGATGAAGAGAAACCTCAGTCCTCTCAGCCTCATCAAAGACAAACTGAACACATGGAAACAGAAGCTGATGGAGATGACTGTCGAGGACCAGAACCAGCCAGGAACTCAGATCCAGAGAGCAGTTTACAACCAAAGACTGAGGACCACACTGAAGACTCTTCTGAACCTGACACTGGAGACGCTTCTGAACCTGACACTGAAGACAGTGCTGATTGGAAAGACACCAGAGAATCTGCATCAGGCTCAAACTCACTTAAAAATAGACATGAATCTGTCAGTGATCCACAACGTAGTGCTGAAAAGAAACCATTCAGCTGCTCAGTCTGTAAGAAAGCTTTTCCACATAGTAGAAATGTAAAGGCGCACATGAGAATCCACACAGGAGAGAAACCATTCAGCTGTACAGTCTGTAACAAAGCTTTTTCACATAGTGGACATTTAAATATACACATGAGAGTCCACACAAGAGAGAAACCATTCAGCTGTACAGTCTGTAAGAAAGCCTTTTCATATAGTGGACATTTAAAGACACACATGAGAGTCCACACAGGAGAGAAACCATTCACCTGTACAGTCTGTAAGAAAGCTTTTTCACGGAGTGAAAATTTAAAAGACCACATGATAATCCACACAGGAGATAAACCATTCAGCTGCTCAGTCTGTAAGAAAGCCTTTTCTTCGAGTGCACATGTAAAGTCACACATGAGAGTCCACACAGGAGAGAAACCATTCACCTGTACAGTCTGTAACAAAGCTTTTTCACATAGTGGACATTTAAAGATACACATGAGAATCCACACAGGAGAGGAAAAATAGATCTGCAAAGTTTGTGACAAAAGATTTAAATGGCGTAATCGTTTAAAAAGACCAAGTGTGTTGGTAAGGGAATACATTTGTCTATTTTGTATCCTGATGACCTAATGCTGTTACATATAATACGTTACTCCCTAAGCCTGATTTCACCCACCTGCAACCAATTCACTAATAATCACAAATGTTCATTTCTTTGACCCCTTGACTCGACTATTTTTTGTTTAATAATTGTTACATCTCCTCAGGACCAAGTTCCTGTGCCTTTCACCTGCTGATCACCCACTGCTCATTTAAGGCGGACTCACCTTTACAATGGACCAGCTAGTCTTAGTGTCGTAATGCTAACGTTTTGTAAAGTGATGCTAGACCAACAACGTGCTGTTGGGTTGTGTGCTCTCTGCAGGACGGTGTCTGTACTCAAAGATTGTTTATTAAATGAGAGCTTAATTCTGTTTTTGTTGTCTAAACAACGCCAACAGAGCGATACTGCAAATGGCGGCCGCCTTTTGCCCATCCCTGGTATAGAGCCTTCAGGTTTTGAAAATGATCAGGGATAGAGCTAGAAAAAAACTCCAAAAACCTGAATCGAGCTAGAAGAAAGCAAAGCCAAGAAAGACCCAGACAGGAAGAAGCCAAAAGAGTTTGTATTTTTATTTTTTAATATTCAAGATCTTCTCTTAACATATTAGAACTTCCTATCTCAACATGCATCCTTTTATTCAGTAAAAAAACCTTACATTGTTGCTGCCAATTATTGAGATTGTTTCACAGCTTTATCTTAAATATTTAGACTGTTGTTTTTACATATAGATTACATAGGATGAACAGCACGATCCACTCTGCTGGATTCTGCCCAAATCGGCTCAAAATGCATGCAAACATCTCGCTGTATCCAAACTCCTGCAGTTGTATTGTTCTGGATTCATAGTGAAGTGTATTAGATGTTCTGCACTCTTATTTTTATATATTTAATATAAAGTCAAATACCTACGGAGCCCTGGAGGGTTCATAGTGAGAAAAATAAATAAAACGTGGCCACGCTTTAGTAACTCGTGCGCACGAGTTACTAAAGCGTGGCCTTGTTTTGTGTGTGTGTGGGCATTTGTTTATGATAGTATCGTTCGTTCCGGTGCACTCCGGCAGGACTATAGCACATCGAGATTAAGATTAAACGAATTTCTTTCACTTGGGAATACACATATAACTATGGAGAACCGGATTTGTGTAAATTACTGTTCGTGGTAATTTGAAAACAAATGCCGGGGGTGTCGGACACACACAAACACACCGGAGCGCACACACGCACACACACAAACAATGCGCCCCGGTGACAGGACATCTCCTTCATAAAACGAGGGGGAATGCTCTGGTAGTTCGATGTGTGTAGAGGTGTGTGTGATTAAACGTAGCAGCCTCGATCTCTATTCAGCGGCAACGCAGTGAAGTAAACAGTAAAAGGCACCGCTCTTTGCAGCTGGTGCTGCTCTTCTCAGATTCTGCTGAATTACACGTTACTGCCTCCAGTGCCCTGTACGACGAAGTCCAGTTCAACGGACCCTGGATATGTTTGATTTACCCGGCTTAACTAACCCTAACAAACGCGATGTCGCTAAGCGGTCCTACGAAGCTGGTTATGAACTCAGCAAATCAACCAGGGTTTCTCTGTCCGGCTGAGAGCGCGTTCACGTGAAAGGGACGAGGTTACCAACATTTGACCAATCACAAACATGGAGACGCGTGCTGACAGCGCAGCGTCATACTTCATGAATGAATAGTGTAAATAGCAAATCCTGCTTCGTAGTACAGGCCACTGGTGCCACAGAGATTTCATAAAGTGAAGGATGTTTTCCTTCTATAAAACAGCTGTGGGCAGCAGATTCTGTGAGTCACGGACAGGAATCCCTCAATTTAAATAAAACGAGGCCATGCTTTATTAACTCGTGCGCACGAGTTACTAAAGCGTGGCCACGTTTTATTTATTTTTCTCTCAATGAACCCTCCAGGGCTCCGTAAATACCCATAAAGTCAGAAAAGAAAAGAGTCTCACTTAAGGAAAAAGGTTCTGAACCAGCCGCCTCTCTCGTTTGTTTTTTCAAATCAGCTGCTCTTCACGTGACGGAGAGCACCAGAACGCGGCTCCGGCACTTCAGATAAGGAGCCGTACACATGCCGCAGTTTGTGCGTGGCTGTCTTTAGTTGAAAGCCCAGTGGCGATCTGTTCATCTGTCATACTGATCATACAGTCAATTCATGGGTGCCACGTAGTGCTGCGTACCTGGACTCACATTCAGGTTCAGGTCCGGACTCAAGTCCAGAGGTTCAGGTTCAGGTCCGGACTTATAAGTCCGGACCTGAACCCATGGCTTGTTTCAAGTTGTGTGAGTAACTAAAGTGAACTTATTGTGAGCTAATTATAAATTGAAAATTAACTCATCAACTCAAATTCAAACTTGTCAGGTTTATTTTGCTCCCTTCCAACTTGTGTCTACATTTCTCTACAAAGTACAAATGTAAAAAAAACACTTTTTGCCACTCTGCTTGTGTACATTATATAGTACATACTACATACATAGTGATGTACATACATACTGTTAGAAATTAAAATCAATGTTGATATGGCGTAATTTTGAATTAAATACACTATTTAATTTAAATCAGTTTTATTCTGAAAAAACCGGAAGTTCACACTATTAACTTAATGCTTTTATTCTGAAAATTATTCACTTCCGGTTAGCATTAGCATGTGGCGAAATGCTACGTTTTCAAACCGTGAATCGAAGGTGAAATGACATGTGATGTTGTACACTGAGCACACTGGGATTAGCACTCATTTATTGACGCTGAATAACGTTTATCAGGGAATGTTTAAATAACCACAGACACCAGAATATACGTAAGTGCTAGTTTTTTGCGAGTCCAAGTACCGGTTCCCGACGTTCCGGTTTTAACCGGACTTGAACCGAAACGTTTTACAAGTCCAGTACCGGTTCGGCGTACCGGTACGCAGCACTAGTGCCACGTGACATCACTGTATTCTAGCACCGCCATTTTGGTGTCCGGTCACAGCAAGTCATTACAAAAACAGAGAACACGGAGGAAGCAACAGAGAAAGACACGTCGTGAATAATAAAGTTTGTGGATATGCCTGGGATTTGTTGAGCTGTGGGCTGTGACAATAGTCGCCAGAGGAACCACGGACTACAGTTTGTATCGATCCCCAAAGACTTAGACCGTCGTAATAAATGGCTGGCTGCCATCAGAAGGGATCACTGGCAGCCGACATCTAACTCCAGATTGTGTAGTCAACACTTTGTTTCCGGTAAGCTCTTCACTTATTGTTATCTATTAGCTTATTTTGTCAGAAATACGTTTTCTAAATACTTCAACATAGATAATGCAGTTGCCGAATAATAATTACCGTTAGCAGTGTAATGGTAACATAGCAGGAGTAAAATATTCCCAGTTTTGAAAAGACTGCATTAGTTTTGCTCTGGGATCCTTTACGCTTGAAACCGACTGCATTTGAATAAAAGACACCTTTCTGGGTGAAAACTGAGAAAGAAATTGCCGTTCTCAATATTATTGAATGCATGCCTTAAATTACTTGTGTATTTATATTACATGTATTATTGCTACTTTTACTTAAGTTAAGGATCGTAATACTTTTCATTATATTATTAGGAGGCCTTATACACACATTAATATTCTACCATGTTTGCCTCTGTCTGCTTAGGAAGAAAAAAATGACAACTCCATGAGTCCTGACTACATCCCCAGCCTGTTTGCGCACACGTCAGCTGGACAGCGGCAGAGAAGCATCTATGCCACCAGCAGATTAGAGCATACTCAGCAGATGAAACGGACTGAGACTTTGGTTCCTGATAGTGACCATGAGAATGTGGCACCTTCCAGCACCAGTGATGCCACTGGGCTTGACATCACCTTAGTTGAACAGGTAGAATGTGTGAAAGATGACCACAGTTACTCTCAAGCCATTCTTAGCTCAGGTATTGGTGTCACGTGGCACCCATGAATTGACTGTATGATCAGTATGACAGATGAACAGATCGCCACTGGGCTTTCAACTAAAGACAGCCACGCACAAACTGCGGCATGTGTACGGCTCCTTATCTGAAGTGCCGGAGCCGCGTTCTGGTGCTCTCCGTCACGTGAAGAGCAGCTGATTTGAAAAAACAAACGAGAGAGGCGGCTGGTTCAGAACCTTTTTCCTTAAGTGAGACTCTTTTCTTTTCTGACTTTATGGGTATTTACGGAGCCCTGGAGGGTTCATTGAGAGAAAAATAAATAAAACGTGGCCACGCTTTAGTAACTCGTGCGCACGAGTTAATAAAGCGTGGGCACGAGTTAATAAAGCATGGCCTCGTTTTATTTAAATTGAGGGATTCCTGTCCGTGACTCACAGAATCTGCTGCTGCCCACAGCTGTTTTATAGAAGGAAAACATCCTTCACTTTATGAAATCTCTGTGGCACCAGTGGCCTGTACTACGAAGCAGGATTTGCTATTTACACTACTCATTCATGAAGTATGACACTGCGCTGTCAGCACGCGTCTCCATGTTTGTGATTGGTCAAATGTTTGTAACCCCGTCCCTTTCACGTGAACGCACTCTGAACCGGACAGAGAAACCCTGGTTGATTTGCTGAGTTAATAACCAGCTTCGTAGGACCGCTTGGCGACATCGCGTTTGTTAGGGTTAGTTAAGCCGGGTAAATCAAACATATCCAGGGTCTGTTGAACTGGCTTCGTCGTACAGGGTACTGGAGGCAGTAACGTGTAATTCAGCAGAATCTGAGAAGAGCAGCATCAGCTGCAAAGAGCGGTGCCTTTTACTGTTTACTTCACTGCGTTGCCGCTGAATAGAGATTGAGGCTGCTACGTTTAACCACACACACCTCTACACACATCGAACTACCAGAGCATTTCCCCTCGTTTTATGAAGGAGATGTCCTGTCACCGGGGCGCATGATGTGTGTGTGTGTGTGTCAGGGTTTCCGTTAGCCGGTAATTACCGGTTTTTAGCTGGTAAAATTGAATAAAAACCGGTAAATTCAAAACCTGACGGTCAAAATGTCCGATGCTCCGATCGATCGGCCGCCGGTCATTATCAGCCGATATTCACTCTTAATAGTTTGATCTGTGCTCTCTATAAAGGCTGATCGGGAGAGCTGGATCTGATCGATATGGACATAAACGCGAGTGAAGTGTAACCGGACCGAGAGAGAGATCAGATCAGCTGCTCCATGATCACCTGAAGCCCCGCCCACTGTTTAGCGCACTGCATGAGAAACTGACGGGCTGTCAGGAGAGAGAGAGAGGGAGAGGGGAATCCGTTTCTCCCGTGTTATTATTCAAAGTTCATTTAAACTTTTGAATAATGTACTTCATCTACTACAAGTAGTTTGTTTGAATGTAATAATTATGTTGTTCGTTGTTTGTGGAATCATTTATTGAAAAATTAAGCTGAATTTTTCGATCTGTTACGATTATAAACTGAAGCAATATAAAAATGAGCCCGTGAACTGAGTTTTAAACATCAGCATATCCGGTCCTAGTTTGGTAATTACCTGCTAACGGAAACTCTGCTACACAACTCTTATTCTTCTTCTTATTATTATTGAAACATGACCGGTAAGTTTCAGATTTGTCCGGTAAAATAAATTCTGTTCGGACATTTGACCGGCGAGAAAAAATCGTAGCGGAAACCCTGGTGTGTGTGTGTGCGCGCTCCGCTCTGTGTGTGTGTGTGTGTGTGTGTGTGCTCCGCTCTGTGTGTGCGTGTTCGGTGTGTTTGTGTGTGTCCGACACCCCCGGCATTTGTTTTCAAATTACCACGAACAGTAATTTACACAAATCTGGTTCTCCATAGTTATATGTGTATTCCCAAGTGAAAGAAATTCGTTTAATCTTAATCTCGATGTGCTATAGTCCTGCCGGAGTGCACCGGAACGAACGATACTATCATAAACAAATGCCCACACACACACAAAACGAGGCCACGCTTTAGTAACTCGTGTGCACGCTTTAGTAACTCGTGCGCACGAGTTACTAAAGCGTGGCCACGTTTTATTTATTTTTCTCTCTATGAACCCTCCAGGGCTCCGTAGGTATTTGACTTTATATTAAATATATAAAAATAAGAGTGCAGAACATCTAATACACTTCACTATGAATCCAGAACAATACAACTGCAGGAGTTTGGATACAGCGAGATGTTTGCATGCATTTTGAGCCGATTTGGGCAGAATCCAGCAGAGTGGATCGTGCTGTTCATCCTATGTAATCTATATGTAAAGACAAAAGTCTAAATATTTAAGATAAAGCTGTGAAACAATCTCAATAATTGGCAGCAACAATGTAAGGTTTTTTTAATGCATAAAAGGATGCATGTTGAGATAGGAAGTTCTAATATCTTAAGAGAAGAGCTTGAATATTAAAAAATAAAAATACAAACTCTTTTGGCTCCTTACTGTCTGGGTCTTTCTTGGCTTTGCTATCTTCTAGCTCGATTCAGGTTTTTGGAGTTTTTTTCTAGCTCTATCCCTGATCATTTTCAAAACCTGAAGGCTCTATACCAGGGATGGGCAAAAGGCGGCCGCCATTTGCAGTATCGCTCTGTTGGCGTTGTTTAGACAACAGAATGAAGCTCTCATTTCATAAACAATCTTTGAGTACAGACACCGTCCTGCAGAGAGCACACAACCCAACAGCACGTTGTTGGTCTAGCATCACTTTACAAAACGTTAGCATTACGACACTAAGACTAGCTGGTCCCTTGTAAAGGTGAGTCCGCCTTAAATGATCTGCAGGTGAAAGGCACAGGAACTTGGTCCTGAGGAGATGTAACAATTATTAAACAAAAAATAGTCGAGTCAAGGGGTCAAAGAAATGAACATTTGTGATTATTAGTGAATTGGTTGCAGGTGGGTGAAATCAGGCTTAGGGAGTAACGTATTATATGTAACGGCATTACGTCATCAGGATACAAAATAGACAAATGTATTCCCTTACCAACACACTTGGTCTTTTTAAACGATTACGCCATTTAAATCTTTTGTCACAAACTTTGCAGATCTATTTTTCCTCTCCTGTGTGGATTCTCATGTGTATCTTTAAATGTCCACTATGTGAAAAAGCTTTGTTACAGACTGTACAGCTGAATGGTTTCTCTCCTGTGTGGACTCTCATGTGTGACTTTAAATGTGCACTCGAAGAAAAAGCTTTCTTACAGACTGAGCAGCTGAATGGTTTATCTCCTGTGTGGATTATCATGTGGTCTTTTAAATTTCCACTCCGTGAAAAAGCTTTCTTACAGACTGTACAGGTGAATGGTTTCTCTCCTGTGTGGACTCTCATGTGTATCTTTAAATGTCCACTATCTGAAAAGGCTTTCTTACAGACTGTACAGCTGAATGGTTTCTCTCTTGTGTGGACTCATGTGTAACTTTAAATGTCCACTATGTGGAAAAGCTTTCTTACAGACTGAGCAGCTGAATGGTTTCTTTTCAGCACTACGTTGTGGATCACTGACAGATTCATGTCTATTTTTAAGTGAGTTTGAGCCTGATGCAGGTTCTCTGGTCTCTTTCCAATCAGCACTGTCTTCAGTGTCAGGTTCAGAAGAGTCTCCAGTGTCAGGTTCAGAAGCGTCTCCAGTGTCAGGTTCAGAAGAGTCTTCAGTGTGGTCCTCAGTCTTTGGTTGTAAACTGCTCTCTGGATCCGAGTTTCTGGCTGGTTCTGGTCCTTGACAGTCATCTCAATCAGCTTCTGTTTCCATGTGTTCAGTTTGTCTTTGATGAGGCTGAGAGGACTGAGGTTTCTCTTCATCATCTTCACTCTTCACAGGGCCAGGAGTGAAAGTGGACTTGGTGATATCAGCCTCCTCCAGCTCCTTAAGCTGCTCTCCCTCCTGTTCCAGCTTAATGTGTGCGGGGGGCTCTGGGTCCTCCTGGTCCAGACTGGTGTTCCACTCCTGCTGGTCAGGGAGAAGCTCTTCTTTAACCACCAGCAGCTGCTGGACGTCTGCAGGAAACGGGAAACACAGTCAGAACAAACTGTTAACTGTTAGCTGTTAGCATTTAAAAATCTCATCACCATTACAATGTAGGGGTGTAACGGTACACGTACCGAAATTATTCGGGCCCTTCGGTTCGGTACACGTGTGTACCGAACGAATATAACGTTAAACGTAAACAATTGAGAACGTCAACAACTTTTTGGAAGTAATCTCAGGTGCTGCGTCGCAGCATTCAGAGTAATTTGCTCACATTGTGTTCAACGCGTCATAGAGCGAGCAAGTAATTTCATTGGACGAGAGGCATACTATGAGAGCTGGTCAGAGGGATGCATTCAAATGTAGTCAGTAATTTGAGGAACTGTCGAAATGGCGAACGCAGATAAGGTTGAGCTTGAAAATCCTCCAGCATCATTGAAGTCTCCGGTTTGGGAACATTTTGGTTTCGCAGTTACGTACAAGGATGACGGATAAAGACAGGTGGACCGAACCAAAGCTGTTTGTCGGCATTGTTCAACTAAAATTGGTTACGCGGCTGGCAATACATCAAACGTGCACACTCATTTGAAAAGGCATCACCCGAACGTGAATATCACCGGTACCAAAAGACTGAAGTGCAAATCCAACTCCCGCTACCATTTAAGCCTCCACCACTCGCACTTTTTCTTTAAAAAAACATGAAAATAAAATGACAAGCAAGTCCTAATGTCAAACTGGCTGCTTAGGTAGTACAGTTCAAATACAGATTATTTCAGTTCATCGAAATGCTGCACCTTAATGTTTATTTTATTATATTTTGTATTTATTTGAGTGAATATTCATAGTTTAATAATAATTAAAAACCCAAAACTAATAGTTTATGTTTTGTGAGTACTAGTACAGTAAAGTTCGAATACAGATTATTTCAGTTCATCGCAATGCTGCACCTTAATGTTTATTTTGTATTTATTTGAGTGAATACATTATTCACAGCTTAATAATAATTTTAAAAAAATATGTTATGTTTTGTGATAATTTTTTCTGCTGTCCCGAAAACGTACCGAACCGAACCATGACCTAAAAACCGAGGTACGTACCGAAC
The DNA here is from genome assembly GCF_902827115.2 of Pseudochaenichthys georgianus. Taxonomy (NCBI): domain Eukaryota; kingdom Metazoa; phylum Chordata; class Actinopteri; order Perciformes; family Channichthyidae; genus Pseudochaenichthys; species Pseudochaenichthys georgianus. The sequence goes on along the minus strand of NC_047518.2, from coordinate 47,554,091 downwards.
CGAAATGTTTGTGAACCGTTACACCCCTATTACAATGGGAGACATTTTGCAGCCCTAATTAATGCCTTTTCACATTATCTTTCTTAGTCCCACCTATTGTGTATTTTTGTTGGCTCAGGTCACCTCATGTAGCCCAGCCCCTTTCCACTTCCAGTTCATAATGTAAAAGTTTTTTCTTCTGGCGTAAACAAGGAATTACTTTGCGCAGGACCATATCTCTGGAACCCATTGGTCGATTTGTGTGATTTACACCTTTTTCTTAACCATCAGAACCAATAGAATCGATGGGCAGTTCCCAAATCTACGTAAACATTACCATAGCGGACGTAATAGAGAAGCAAACGAAGCATTCTGAAAGTGCAAGCCTGGACGGCAATACTTTATACCGAGGATATTGCCATAAATATGATGATGGATTATCAGTAAAAAATTCTACGTGACACAAAGACATTGGATTAACCTTGAGATGTGTTTTTATTCCGTTGAACACAACTTTTGATCACAAATCAAAAAAGGTAAGACGTAATTATTGTAATATTTTTGGAACCGGATGTTGTTTACTTTCTCTTTTCTGGCTGATAGCTCCAGGAATTCGAGGTCTTACAGTGATGACATTACATGTGTGGAATCTGTGGAGTCTCAGCTTTAAATCGTATATCTTGTTTGTGCTGTTAAGATAGTAATAAGGGCATGTCTACCGTGTGTAAAAAAGCGTTAGCATTAGTTAGCATTTTTTCGCTCAATGCTAATTCAAAGGCTTGGTATTACGCTTGTGTTCTTTTTAGCTAACAATTGTTCTTATTGTCAGTTAGTGGAGTTTCTTACCTTTAAAAGGGTATGAAACATTAATAGTTTCATAAATGTTAAGAAGCCCTGAGACATGTGAGGAAAAAAAACTGTGGGAGGGGTCCACTGGGGGGACCTTCGGGCTTAACTGGTTAAAGGTGGGGTAGGTACGTTTGAGAAACCAGCTCGAGATACACTTGTTATATTCCATGGAATGCTCTTAACATCCCGATAGCAATGAATATTTTAAGTGCTTTGACAAAAAAAAAAAATCATAAAACGTCATCTGTGGAAGCCGTAGTACTGTAAAAAGCACGACCAATCATCTGAGCCGGCTAAAGTAACTGGATGGCCTACCTGCCTGTCAGCCTTCCATCTGTGCACAAACTTATCTCGTGCCCTCATTGGTCATGTGTGTGTTGGAGGAGGGGCTCTGTAAGGAAGTGGCAGATTTTTTCAGTTGTGTATTTTCAAATTCTAGCACCCTCGAGATGGTTTCTCAGCTGTTGTCCAAACTTTTGACTGTGTCTAATACTAGTGTATATCTCTCTAAAAATATATATATTATGTGTATATTATACAGAATATATTATAAATACAGGTTGGCAATAATTGATTGATGAGATTTTACATTTAATTTATATTAATGTTTTAATTACTTAATGACCTTTGTACTAGTTCCCCTATTCTTTATCAAGTAACACTAAGATTAGATTTAGATTTAATTTATTATTGTGTTCAAATTATTGAACATATTTATTAGGGATGCTCCGATCGCCAACTTTGGGGCTGATCGCCAATCGCCGGAATCAGTATCGGCCAATACCGATCGCTGATCCGATCGAGTGGGCGGGGCCTATGGGGATCTTCCATGTAAAGTGATGTTTAAAACTCAGTTAATGGGGCTCATTCACTGGAGCTTCCACAAACAACATAATTATTACATTCAAATGAAGTACATTATTCAAGTTTACATTAACTGTGGATAATAACACTGGAGAAATGAGCAGAAGCGCTCTCTATCTCCCTCTCCTGACAGCCTGTCAGTATCTCATGCAGCTCTCTGATCCAGTAATGAGTGACCTGACAGTGAAGAATAAACATATGTATAACTAGTTTAGCTTGTTCCAGAGGTAGATCAAATAGCTAAGTGTGTTAGGTGTAACTCTTTGTGTGTGTTTCACTCACCGGTCCGTCACAGCGGGTGGAGTTGCAGGATTTCTGCTTCACACACGTTGCATAGGCTACCGCTATTTTGTCGTCCTTTTCGACGCCTTAAAATACTGCCAGACTGGTGAAGCCATTTTGGCGAGCTTGTTTTGAGAAAAGTGTATTTTACGTCATCATTTTACGTCGGCTCTCGTGATCAGCATTTTTAGAGAGCTCGATCGATCGGTAGAGAGTGAGTATCGGCCGATCGATCGGAGCATCCCTAATATTTATTCATTGATTTCTTTATGAATTATTATGTATTGAATTAATCCAAAGTATTTGTTTTTATTTGCTTTTACACATTTAAAAGAAAAGGTGAATAAAGAAGCACATTAAAGCTAAAGTATCAATGTATGTCACATTTAACCAACTAGTGCCCACATGCATGGGTCATATTTAAATCAGTACATTAAATGGCATATTATTCAATGTTGTAGTGCCGGGAGATAGGAGTCGGAGGCGGTGCATCGAAGGTATGTAGCTGGCTTTAATGAGCAGCAGAAACGGACATGTTGTCGGGTCGCAGCCCAGGAAGACAAGAGAAAAAAAACCAGGGGGCACACAATATATAAATATATAGGTTACCACATATATGTCCGTGCGGAAACAATACCCCCAACCTGTAGTTCCATGTGTGAATTATGTGTTAATAAGTGATCACTACACAGTATGTATTTTTTTTTTATGTATTTATTTTGGCAGGTTTGCTCTTCCGTAATACATTTTAATTATTATAATAAAGTACATGTGTATAATAATACTTACATACTTTAACTTAAATAAGATTTGAATGCAGTACTTTAACTCGTAATGGAGTATTTTCACAGTGTGGTGTTTGTACTTTTACTTCAGGATGTACTACCTGCAGCAAGTGCTGATAAAGAGTCTAAAGTGTTATTAATGTGATAATAAAGTGCTACTGAAGAGTGTAAAGTGTTAATTAAGGGTAAAGGGAACAGACCTGCTCTGTGGATCCGAAGCTGATGCTGTAAAACAGCGTCCAGTAGCTTCTGGAGTCTCTTGTTCTCCTCTTTGGAAAGAAACAGCTCCTCCTCGAGCTCTGCTATTGTTTGTTCAAACAGAGCAAATATCTCTTCATTAGCAGCAGTGAGTCGCTGCTTCTTCAACGACAGCAGCATTTGGACTGTACTCATGTTTCCTAGATCAGCTTTTCCTGCGGACTCTGTTGCTAACGTGTTTCCAGCTAGCATGCTAAGCTAGCTCCTGAAGTCCGAGGTAAACGCTCCAGAAAAAAGAGCACACAGTCCATTCGGAGGTTTATCCAGACACACAGATGATGGATCAGTAGAGCTGGAGCTCACACACAGTTTCTCAGGAACACACAGGGAGAGAACCGTAGCGACGAGACGCCACGTGGATCCAGGTTCTTCTTCTTCTTCTTCTTCTTCTCGGTTTTTGGCAGATTGCAACCAGCTTTAAGGTGCATACCGCCACCTACTGTACAAGAGTGTGTATCACCATATCATCCTATCACCACTTGTGGAATTATACCATTATGTTACGTTGTTTTAAATTCTTCCAATCAATCCCGTTTCACTCAAATACTTAATAATGGCCTTCATGGTAGCTCTTACCCTCTCACGTTCTGTTCCCAGTGTTCCCATCAGGCTCCACTCCCTTCATGGTAACTCTTACCCTCTCACCTTCTGTTCTCAGTGTTCCCATCAGGCTCCACTCCCTTCCTGGTAGCTCTTACCCCCTCACCTTCTGTTCCCAATGTATAATAATGAATTACAGCAAACATGTGCAATATATCCATTATTACAGCTCCGTGGGATGGCAGTAAGACGATATGGGTCCGTTCTTATTGTGCATCCATGGGTAAAGATAAACGCAACTCACATTGGTTTCTCGTACAGCATCCCTGTAAACTACGTGTATTCACTGAATTTCACTTTCTGCCTTTAACGTAGGGTGACCAGATCCCAACAAACCAAATGTGGGACAAGGAGTATGGTTGTGTGGGACAATGTGGGACACCCTCTCAACAGCACCCCCCAACCCCCGGAAAAAAACAAAACGTAACAAATATATAACAACTGAGCAGAAAGTGAAGTCAAAATGCAGTTTTTTAATAAAGAATAGTAAACTAAGGCTAACCAAGGCAACAGGCATTATTCACTTCAAGTGTTTAGAAATGCATCTTCTTAATTCAACTAGTGTATTACCTGTACAAGTAGGCACAACATAAATTTATTAATTTATGTTAATAAAACCAACACTGGCCAGGAGGGAATAGAAACATAATAATACATCAAATAAAATAGCTTTCAGTCTCTTATGTGTTATCTAATGTGTCAGTTACCAAATAATGTTTTAGAGGAGGACCTCAAGCAAGCAAACTCAATGTCTTGCTTTAAATCTCTTAAAATTAACTTTTATCTTATGGGCTTTTTCCTAACTGATGGTGTTTCTTATTGCTTTATAAATTAATGTATGTTTATATCTCTAGATCTTAATTGGGCTATTTTTACAATTGTTTTTGAGTGATATTGTAGGCTTTTGTTTTTTAAAGATCCACAAATATTATTAGTAATGGTATTAGTTGTAGAATATTTTTATTTAGGAAAGATATAGGCCTATAACTTCTACCTCATGTGAATCTGAGTTTTTGTTCTGCTGATTTAAAGCCCTTTAATTGTACATTTCAGTTTATGATTGGATTCCAAAACTGTAATTTTGTGTGTGAGTGGCAACCCAGTGACTTTGTTTACATGCTCACGAAAATCAGTTTGTTAATCAGATTATGGCAGGAAATCAGATGATGCATTTATCAACAAGAGATAAGATGAAAAGTACTTTATTGAATCCCAATTTGGGGAGTGTTTTTTGTTGCAGCATAACAAGGCATGGCATTGTATGTACAATAGAAATGAAAAATATATATATATTTGTTGCAGCAGCATAAAAAGTAGGGATGCACGATAATTATCGGTCCGATATTAGGAATTATGACGTCATCCCGATAAACCGATAACAGTATTAATAGCCCCGATAATATACAATATATTTTTTGGGTAAAAAAAAAGAAAAAAATACTGCGGTGTGGGTGGATTGGGATGAGGGGCGCTTGTTTTTCACTCGGCTCCTCCCGTTTTGCCAGTACTGTGGTGTTATGGTTTAGGAAGAGGGGAGTTCTTCACAAATCCAGCGCTCCCTAATACTTCGAACCTGATCAGTCACCTGAAACATCGCCATCGCTACGATGGTGTGTTAAAAGCGTACGAAGACAATAATACAATACAGTGTGTGTGTGTGTGTGTGCGCGCGTTGGAGCTATGTGCTACTCAAGGCATATGCTCGAACCGGAGCTGCCTGGACGCTGCAATCATGTTGCTGAGTGTGCTGACTTTTCGTACAATGTCCCGCTGTCTGCTTCCTGCATAAAGTCAAGTGCTCGGCGCAGTTGTGTGGATAGAGCGCTCCTCTGTTTTCATTTAAACAGCTCCTTATATCCGTTAGCGCAGCTAGCTAGCACCAGATGCTAACAACAACAATGCACGTAAGGTCTCTCTCTTGCTCGCTCGGACCACAGACTGTATATATAAAGGACCACACGTACACACACCCTCCCGGTCCTCCAGATGGCCAGTCGGTGCCTGCCGGTGAGCGTGGAAGTGTGGTCTGCCACAAGCGGGCGGCAGGAGAGGGGCTGTCAGCATCAGCTTGTAGATGGTATTTTAAACTCGATGCGCTCTGAAGCTACGGGGCGGCCGAGGAAAAAAAAATACACATGCGTTAATCGCGTTAAAATAATTAGTGGCGTATTTTTTTATATTATTATCGGTTATCGGTATCGGTCTTGAGAAGCAGGAAGTTATCGGTATCGGTATCGGTTTCAAAAAACCAATATCGTGCATCCCTAATAAAAAGGCATGACATTGTACAAATCCAAAATAAAAAAATGTTTGTATTGCAGCAGCATAAAAAGATATGGCATTATATATATATATATATATAAAAAAAGGAAAGATAAGAAATAAACAAGAAAGTACAAATTAACAAAAACAAGAGAGATGAAACTGAATAATATTCAAATTACAGAGGTGGTTCGTCTTCCTGAGGAGACGGCCCACGTCGGCTGCCCCCTAGAACCTGGACGAGAGTGCGCAGGAAGGCTAGGTTAAACGCATGAGTTTGAGCATTCTCCTCCCTTCTCAAGGCCATTTCCTCCTCCCTCGCCCAGGCAGCAGCCTCCATGGTCAGCTGCCAGTGCCGATCCACCTGGGCCAGGCTCTGTTCATGGTGCCGTGCCTGCTGTGCTAGCTGCTCGTCTCCTCCTCGTTTCCTCTTGCCTGTACGACGATAAGATAATTATAGAAATAAGAATTAGCAATAACAATGAAAAACACAGGACAGGTACAGGATATAATAATAAAATGTATAAGCAGAACAACAGTAAGGATGAACTAAAGACAGTTATGCCCTAGATGTTTACAATGATTGTGAAAGTGAATTACATTATGTCCAGCCTGTTGATAATGAATATAAATATATGTATATAATAGGATGTCACACACAATTGTACTAGCTGCGTACTAGCTAGTTTGTAACAGAGCATTTCCACACAGTGGTATAGCTTATTTTACTTAATGACGATGGATGATCTAAAGTTTAAAAAAAGTCACAATTCTAGTGGTTTTGCCATGCCTATTTCTTACCTAGAACCACACGCTGCGGTGTCGTGATGGCACTCGGCGTTGGTGTCGATTCCTCCTCGGCTGGTGTCTGTGGTCGAGTTGAGATCCGTTCTGATGTTGAGGACAGAACACTGCCACCAACCGGTGTTCGGGACTGTTCCTCCTCACTAGTCCCAATGGCATCATCTAGAACAGCAACATGACTCGTTAATTCCATGAACTACTGTAGCACAATACTAAATAGCAACAACAACTGTAGAAAAGAAGAACCTAAACAATGGCGCATGTGGTGTTAGCAAACAATAGCTCTAGCTAATGCTATCTGCCTTAGCTAGCTATGTAGCTCTTCGGGGCTCCATAAAAGCATGGGTTGTCGAACAAAAATGTAAGGATAAAATACTTGTTTGTTAGAAGTGAGCTTTAGAATAGATAGGGACATTTGCTTTCAAGCAAATAACAGAGCGTGAGCAAAGACTTACCATGCAGGGACTCCAGTAATGCGGTTGCAGAGTCCAGGCCTCCCTCCCTTCCAACGTTGGCCGGTCTATGGCCATAAATAGCGTCCAACAGGTCGAACCACTCCGGCCGTTGTGGTCCTTCACGGCTCTATACTCACTCTTAAGCTTTTTCAGTTTTTCCCTACACTGCTGGAAAGTCCTTGAGAATCCGCGTTCGGACAACAGTGCAGAGACCTCCTGAAAAACGTTTAGGTTGCGAGTTGTGCCGTCGAGCTCCCGCTGGATTCTATCATCTGCAATCAGCTGGAGGAACGTCGCAACTTCGTCAATCGACCACGGAATGCTTTTCTTTGTCATTTTCTTAGGTTTACAAAAATGCTGCAAGCGTCCCTTAATATATGCGACACTAGGGATTAAGTCGCGCAAGAATTGTGATGATTTTCTCTGACCAATCAGCAGTCGTCTCTAGTTTAGCATATTCCGCCCGGTTGTTGGCCCCGCTTGTTGGCCTCGATAGAACCACGATTTAGTCGGGCCAGAAAAAGGGTGAAAAAGTAGCCCCGTGCCAAAACTAGGCCAAGTGGAAACGCAACCAAAAACGGCGCGCTTAAAGCGAGCTACCCGCTGCAGTGGAAACGCGCCATATGCGGACTATCTTCTGGTTCTCCTCTGGATCCATCCACTATCTCTTGTCTCTGTCCAGTCAATTACACTTTTGTTACTGGAGCAGGTAAAGCATACAACAGATACTTTCAGCATTATCGGAGCACAAAGTGGAAGCTTGGATGAAACACAGCGGAATTCTTACTTGGAGGAAATACAGTTTTATGCGTTCTAATATTGCAATGCAAACCCATGATGTAATGTCAGTTAAGAATAATTTAGTCATTGAATGTTCATTTCAGTAGATTTAATCAAAGAAAACGTAGACATATTGGCCTCAGGACTGTAATAGGGTTGCCAAAAAAGGAATTCCGTTGTTTTCTTTACTGTAACATGTTTAACAGTACAAACAACAAACAAGCATGTCATCACAACGACGTGGCCTTGAAGTGAAGTTGGTAATGGCCGGCTGTGCTGCGTCTTTCTCTGTAACCTCTTTGGCGTGCTTCGCACTCAAATGCGAACGCATTGTTGAGGTTGAGCTGTGATAGACCAACGTCTTTTCGCAGAGCTTGCATTTAACTTCTTTTGGACTTGTAAGTTCGAAGTAGTTCCACGAGGAACTCTTTTTACCTGCCGCTTTGTTCATCTTTAGTCGCACGTGTGAGGGAGAGGGGGGTCGCGTGCTGCAGCAGCAGTCTGCTCTGCACGCAGGCTTCCTCCAAGTTTACAGTAAAACAAACTGGTGGTGTGACCAATGACCATTTACAATTATTAATACTATTACTATTATTAGCATATATATATTTATATATATTTTGGTTGAAACTAAGCCAGAAAAAACCTCTTCACATTATGTTGAAATAGTCAATTACTAGCCTTATCTCAAACATTGCTGTTTTTAATCTCTAATATGTGGATGACAGTTGAACTGCATGATGTAACATTTATGCCATCTGCTGGAAAGAAGACCTATCGCTCTGTTGGCGTTGTTTAGACAACAAAAACAGAGTGAAGCTCTCATTTCATAAACAATCTTTGAGTACAGACACCGTCCTGCAGAGAGCACACAGCCCAACAGCACGTTGTTGGTCTAGCATCACTTTACAAAACGTTAGCATTAAGACACTAAGACTAGCTGGTCCCTTGTAAAGGTGAGTCCACCTTAAATGAGCAGTGGGTGATAAGCAGGACACGGGAACTTGGTCCTGGGGAGATGTAACGATTATTAAACAAGAAATAGTCGAGTCAAGGGGTCGAATAAATGAACATTTGCGATTATTAGCGAATCGGTTGCAGGTGGGTGAAAACAGGCTTAGGGAGTAACGTATTACATGTAACAGCATTAGGATACAAAATAGATAAATGTATTCCCTTACCAACACACTTGGTCTTTGTACATGATTACGCCATTTAAATCTTTTGTCACAAACTTTGCAGATCTATTTTTCCTTTCCCGTGTGGATTCTCATGTGTCTCTTTAAATGTCCACTCCGTGAAAAAGCTTTCTTACAGACTGAGCAGCTGTGTGGTTTCTCTCCTGTGTGGACTCTCATGTGTCTCTTTAAATGTCCACTCTGTGAAAAAGCTTTCTTACAGACTGAGCAGCTGTGTGGTATCTCTCCTGTGTGGATTATCATGTGTGACTTTAAATGTCGACTCTGTGAAAAAGCTTTCTTACAGACTGAGCAGCTGTGTGGTTTCTCTCCTGTGTGGGTTCTCACGTGGTCCTTAAAATTTCCACTATTTGAAAAAGCTTTTTTACAGACTGTACAGGTGAATGGTTTCTCTCCTGTGTGGACTCTCATGTGTCTCTTTAAATTTCCACCATGTGAACAAGTTTTCTTACAGACTGTACAGGTGAATGGTTTTTCTCCTGTGTGGATTATCATGTGTTCCTTTAAATGTACACTCTGTGAAAAAGCTTTCTTACAGACTGAGCAGCTGTGTGGTTTCTCTCCTGTGTGGATTCTCACGTGGTCCTTTAAACTTCCACTCTGTGAAAAAGCTTTCTTACAGACTGTACAGCTGAATGGTTTCTCTCCTGTGTGGACTCTCATGTGTGTCTTTAAATTTCCACTGTGTGAAAAAGCTTTCTTACAGACTGAACAGCTGAATGGTTTCTTTTCAGCACTATGTTGTGGATCACTGACATTTTCATGTCTATTTTTCAGTGAGTTTGAGCCTGATGCAGGTTCTCTAGTCTCTTTCCAATCAGCACTGTCTTCAGTGTCAGGTTCAGAAGAGTCTTCAGTTTCAGGTTCAGAAGAGTCTCCAGTGTCAGGTTCAGAAGAGTCTCCAGTGTCAGGTTCAGAAGAGTCTTCAGTGTGGTCCTCAGTCTTTGGTTGTAAACTGCTCTCTGGATCTGAGTTCCTGGCTGGTTCTGGTCCTCGACAGTCATCTCCATCAGCTTCTGTTTCCATGTGTTCAGTTCGTCTTTGATGAGGTTGAGAGGACTGAGGTTTCTCTTCATCATCTTCACTCTTCACAGGGTCAGGAGTGAAAGTGGACTGAGGTTTCTCTTCATCATCTTCACTCTTCACAGGGTCAGGAGTGAAAGTGGACTTGGTGATATCAGCCTCCTCCAGCTCCTGAAGCTGCTCTCCCTCCTGTTCCTGCTTAATGTGTGGGGGAGGCTCTGGGTACTCCTGCTCCAGACTGGTGCTCCACTCCTGCTGGTCAGGGAGAAGCTCTTCTTTAACCACCACCAGCTGCGGGACGTCTGCAGGAAACAGGAAACACACAGTCAGAACAAACTGTTAAGTGTTAGCATTTAAAACATCTCATCACCATTACAATGGGGGATATTTTGCAGCCCTAATTGATGCCTTTGTTTTTATATTTTCACATTTTCTTTCTTAGTCCCACCTATTGTGTATTTTTGTTGGCTCAAGTCACCTCATGTAGCCCAGCCCCTTTCCACTTCCAGTTAACCTGTTAAGCCCCGAGCCTGTTTTTCTGGTTTCAGGCTCGAAAATGACATTCCCAGAACAAATGACCATATCTTCCCTTCTAAAAGGGTTACATTAATAATCTTTTTTCTCAAAGTAATGATAAACCTGTGAGTTGGATGTAGAAAAGTCAGAATCAATATAGATGTTTTTTATTTTAAAGAAAATTCAGATTGAACATGGTAAAAAACTGTAAATGATAGTGTCCGTCCCAAAGATATTTTGTACTTATAGTGAAAACTAACCTTGGATGATGGGTTAGTAGACTAAAAGCTTTAGGAATCCAAAGTACAACATATAATAAGTACCCTGTATCAAGATTGATGCAAAACAAGTGATATTTGACCTTTTTAGACCAAATAAAACTCTTCTGGGGCCATTTGGGTGGATTTTTCATATCTCTGGCCCCCCTTGCTGGATTTTGACATGTGACATCTCTTTAATTTATATCAATGTTTTAATTATTTAATGACCTTTGTACTAGTTCCCCTAGATGCGTTTAATTTATTATTGAACATATTTATTAGGGATGCTCCGATCGCCAATTTTGGGGCCGATCGCCGGAATCAGCATCGGCCGATACTGATCGCCGATCAGATCTAGTGGGCGGGGCCTATGGGGATCTTCCATTTAAAGTGATGTTTAAAACTCAGTTTATGGGGCTCATTCACTGGAGCTTCCACAAACAACAACCAACATAATTATTACATTCAAATGAAGTACATTATTCAAGTTTACATTAACTGTGGATAATAACACGGGAGAGATGAGCGGAAGTGCTCTTTCTCTCCCCCTCTCTCTCTCTCCAGACAGCTGAAAGAAACGACTTGTAGGATTTACTTGATTAAATCTTTGCAAGTACTTTCCAGTATCAAGTAAGTTGTACTTATCACCAGACGTAACATTTGTGAAAATATTAAGTAAATCTTACTTAATGTTTAAGTTACACGTTATATTTATTTGAACTAATTAAGTAAAGTCTAATTATTGGAAGAAAAAAAAATGGCAGAGGGGGGAGACAGAGATTGATACAGCTCCCTGAAACTGAGCAATTGCAACATGGACGGTACATACACCGAACAAAAATATAAATGCAACACTTTTGTTTTTGCTCCCATTTTTCATGAGATGAACTCAAAGATCTAAAACATTTTCTATATACACAAAATAACCATTTCTCTCAAATATTGTTAACAAATCTGAAAAAAAGCTGTGATAGTGAGCACTTCTCCATTGCCGAGATAATCCATCCCACCTCACAGGTATCAAGATGCTGATTAGACAGCATGATTATTGCACAGGTGTGCCTTAGGCTGGCCACAATAAAAGGCCACTCTTAAAGTGCAGTTTTGCTTTATTGGGGGGGGTCTGTGGGGGTCCGAAAACTAGTCAGTATCTGGTGTGACCACCATTTGAAGCTCTGCTCCAGCGAAATTGTAGTTATTTGCCCGAATTCCACCTTTATCTGAAATGACAAAGTAATCACAAGCACAACATGAGGAACTGGGCCAATAAGTCTGATACAAAATGAAGGCAGGGTCAATTCTGTATAGGGTGTTATAAATCATGCAGATATTAATGGTGGAATGAACAATATATAACTATTTATAGAATTTTTACTTTGAGAGAATAGTGTTTCAAGTTAATTTATGTTCATGTGCAGGGCTCGACAGAAACGGTTGCCAGGTTGCCATTGGCAACCATTCAGAAAAAATGTCAACCACTTCTTGGCCTTTGGTTTCCATCAGTGGCAACCAGTTTTTAACATGAAGAAATAAATACAGCAAACAGCTAAATGTGCATCCCAAAATAGATAAATGATAATTATTTGTCGTATTATGAGTGATATTTAATTATTGTTGTGACCAGTCGGAACCTGATACTTAAGTTGCACGTGCATTGGTGTGATTACGGAGCCAGAAAGCGGTGCGCCGTGTGTTTGTTTTACAAAAAATGGCGAAGCAAATTAAGTTGTTTGACTGTGGGGTAAAAAGTTCGGCCAACTTGTCAACATCTCAAACGAATGTTCAAAGTGATTCAACTCATAAAGCGCAAGATGAACCTGAACGAAAATCAAAGAGGAATGTTGTCCATTCACTTCCGGTAAAAGTTCCTACAAAATAAGAGTCCCAATCTTATTAGTACGAAAATAAAAGTGCAAAACGTAAAACTTTACCAAAGGAAAATATTGGCATACAATTATAATCACTTCTATAAAAAGGTAACACATTTTAAATATAGTTAGACATCTTAAAAGGTAATTTACAGCATTAATAATTAATATCTAATTCTTAACTGTTTTCATTTATTTAACATTAGAAATGTATTAGTCTGGCCAATCCAAGACTTCAATGCTGAAGAGCCGATGGATCTATGGTGGGGGTCAGCACAAAGGTCACGAAAACCCACATTTGAAAGGGAGACAACGGATGACCAAGAAATTAATGACTTGCTCAATTAATTTTTGGGGGATCTGTGAAGAACATGACAACAGCTGCACTACTGGTATTTTGTATACCAGCAATTGAGGGTGGACAAGTTTACTACCACTTTAGTTTCAAATAATTGTGTTAAAGGTCACAGGTCATGACCATTTCAGTTGCAGCTCTTGCCTCCCCCTCTTCCCTGTGAGCCCAGTGTGCTCCGATTGGTCGGGACCAGTCGGGACGTTGTGAATCGCGCTAAGCTCCGTGGAGGTGTGATTTCCTTGTTTAGCGATACACAGCGAAACTCACCCTGAGCACACACAAAGTCACAGCCGAAGTAAAAACAATAAGTGTGGCTTGATATTGAGTAAGAAAAAGGTTGATAAACGCTGTGAGAATGGGTCTGCAGAGAGAATTTCTGTCTGTTATCAGCCTGCAGCCAGGGAGGAGAGATCAGCAGAGCTGCATGCACTGAGTCTATGAGGAAGTCCGTGTATTGGTCAATTTGGACCAATCAGCGGGGGCTTAACGTAACGGCTCCGCGGACGTAACGTAACGGCTCCACGGATTTGTCCATTTCGTTCCGGGGACGACATGACATCATGATGACCCCGGAAGAATCAAATGGACAGTGACGTATCTCCAACGAGGCGGCGTTTTGGGGAGGTTTTTTCTGTTTTAGAGTTTTACTCCCTACATGGTTTTGACTCTGCACACCGTTTACATGCATAAAAACCTTCATAACACACAAGGGGACGGGTACTAACCGGAAAAGCATGACATGTCACCTTTAATTACTTATTGTAAAGCATTTCAACATTCTTTTGTGTCACATGTTCATTATTAAGTTGATGTTTAACTGTATAGTATCTGAATTATTTAAAATATAAGGTGTCTAAAAATGTTAATCATATTTTCAGTTTTGGCAACCAAAAGCTGATGCCTAGTTGCCAGCCTGGCAACCACTTTTAAAAGTTAGCGTTGAGCCCTGATGTGTATCTATCTTTTTTTAAATTTGTTCCTGTACAATGGAGCATGTATAGATTCACCTACCTCAGCTTCACAAAACAAAGCAGGCCATCTCTCTTTGAAGTCACCAGCAGCAGAACTACCAGTCACAACCTTGAGCCTTCGATAAGAGAACGTTTTGGTAATTTTTTCTTGAATCACCTTGTGGTTGTTTTTCTTCTTCACCTCGTTGAGAAGCTCCTCCCTCTCCATCTCCAGACTGTCGCTAGTTTCCCCACTTGGAAAAATTACATTAAACTCCAATTAGAATCCACTGGCTCACTGCTGTACTGCTCTGCTTCCTGTTGATAGACAGATATGTAAATAAGACGGATGAACTTCGTGAATATAACATTTCCCCTTAATTAGACGAAAATCTTCTTAATAGAACAAAAAATTAAACAATTGGTGGAAACAGTATATGGATATTTTACTAAAGTAAAAGTAGCAATACAACAGTGTATATTTATAACAGAGTATTTACTCTGTTACAAGTAAAAGTCATGCATTCACAACCTTAAGTAAAAATTCAAAAGTATTAGTATCAAAATAAACTTCAAATAAAAAGTACTCATTATGCAGAATGGCTCATTCGACAATAATATGTATTATATCACTTGATTATAATTAGTGATGCACTAACTCACAGGTCTCAAACGGCAGAACAAATACTTTCACTTACGGAAAAAAAAAAAAAAAAAAACAATATAAGACATTTTAAGCTGTGTGTGTGTTTACTGTAAATTAGCTTCATTTGGGATTGCTTGGTCAGTGTCATTTATTGATAGCAGAAATGAGAAAAAAGCGGTAGTGCTGGGTCTAACCCTGTAACGGCAGCAACATAAGTTTAATGGTCCGGCCGCCTGGCTCCGTCTGCCGGCGGTGGGGAGGAAGAGACAAGGGTGCGAGTCGTTTTCTCGTGTCTGCCACTAACGTTAATACATTAAACTTCTTTCAAAACGCGCAGGACAAGCCCTCTGGCCAACTCGACTTCTTCATCTTCTCATGTTGGGGCAGACTGACGCTACAGTGACTCGCTATCGCCTCTCGAGTAAGAAGTGGTACTACAAATCAGGACATGCCAGGGCTAGTCAGTTAGCATGCTAATTTCAGTAACTAATACATCTATACAACACAATAGATTGGCGTCTTTGACATAATGCAAGCACTGTAACCTCTTCGGTTTCTGTAAATATTTTTTTGAATGTTTAAAAAAATAGGACGACAAAGCTAATTTTGGAAAATTGCGGCTAACGCTAACTCAGCTAACATTACTTTTCCTCTCCTCTGCTTTTGAAAATGCTATTCCAACTGTTATGCCCTTAGTTTTATAGACGTGAAATAAAACGTGGAACCTTCTTGAGGTGCATGCAAGTGTTTTTTTTTATTAGCTGGTAAATTACAGTTAATGTTAGCTAGCTAACAGCACGTAACATATCTAAAACATAATCTCTCAACTTTGTGAGCTAATGCACAGAAACGTTAACATGGTTCAAGCAAACAAGAATCAGGCTATTATGCACAAAGACACATATATTATCATAAGTCTTAAACAGAGAGACAATAACTTACCAACACCTCTTTTTCCAGCCATGTAGCTCCTCGGACAGCCTTCAAAGTGCAAACCCAACTGAACCGTCGTCCAAAATCGCGGGTATCTTGTCTTGTCAAGACGCATGCGTGGATTCAAACAGCTACTATGGTTTTAGATGAACATTTACTTAGTATTTTAAGGTTTATGAGCAGTGACTGTAAATCATTTAAATAGTGTATATATATATATATATAATAAAACGTACTCCTCCCATACCTTAAATGTATTACATGAATAAAAGGTGTATAGATTTAAAATGTTAAATTCTAGTTCTTTGTGAATCTTGATATTACCATGTAAAAAGTACGACAGTTAATTAAATATATTTCACTACACCAAAAAGTCAGTTTTTTTAGTGTGTCAGTATGTCATGCAGCTCACGGATCCAGTAATGAGTGACCCAACAGTGAAGAATAAACATATCTATAACTAATTTAGCTTGTTCCAGAGGTAGATGAAATAGCCAAGTGTTTTAGGTCTAACTCTTACGGCCCGTCCACACAGCGGCGTGCGTTTAACTTTGGCGGTGGGCGTGTCTGAAGCTTGGGAAGTTCTCGCGAGCAATGCGACCAACAACCAATCACATGAATCTCCCGCCCCCGACATACAGATTACGAAGTAAACTGGATATAAACTCCCCAAACAGGCGAAAACCTACCAGTTTCACCCACTATCTCTGCCACCTCCCTCCATGCCTGGCTCCTCTGGTTTGTATCCCGGTAGGTGAACAGGGACTGATCGTACAGCACCGGGTGATTCGGCAGATTTGCATAAACGGGATTTGATTGGCTGACGCTTCCAACGAAGCATCAGAAGCTTCAAAAGTTGAACATTTCTCAACTTGTGCAGCGAGCCACGCCAGCAAAGCTCCGCTTCGCTTCCCACAATGCAGTTCGGCAAAAACGTCACCCCATTCAAGTGAATGGTGAAGATTTCAACGCACGCCGGCGTGTGGATGGGCCGTTAGTGTGTGTTTCGCTCCGCTCACCGGTCCGTCACAGCGGGTGGAGCTGCAGGATTTCTGCTTCACACACGTTGCATAGGCTACCGCTATTTTGTTGTCCTTTTCGGACACCTTGAAATACTGCCAGATTGGTGAAGCCATTTTGGTGAGCTTGTTTTGAGAAAAGTGTCATGTATTTTACTTCATCATTTTACGTCATGCGATCGGCTCTCGCGATCGGCATTTTTAGAGAGCCCGATCGATCGGTAGAGAATAGAGATGTTAAGATTCACCGATTCGCATCGGTGCACCGTCATAAACGTTCAAGATGCGAGTGCACCGGTTGAAAGAGTGCACATCGGCTACAGTTTGGGTTGAACCGGGTTGAACTCGCGATGCATCGATTGCGTAGCGTCTTTGCATCGGTAAAAACCGATTAATTCATATAAAATCCCCTCATCTTGTCAACGCTCAGCAGAGACGATCTTTGATATTTGTTTCACCACTACGGAGGCCGAGAGTCTCAGTTATCAACACACACGGAAGTTGAGGAGAAAGAGAAACACAGCGCACCACAAATCAAACGTTTGGCAACACTTCGGATTGTTCAAGAAAGACGGTGTAATAGTCCTTTATGCTATATAGTTGACCGCAGGTCATGGAGAGTAATAAGGTATCCGTAGACCTTTGTATGAGGTATCTTTATTACTTAACAGGTCTACAGCCATGATACATAGATCCGTCCTAGATGCGGGCTTGCGTACACACAGTATCACTCCGCAGCCGGCCCGCACCCCATCAGTAACGTCCTGATGGTATATGTGCGCGGCACTATATACTACAGACGGTCAACTTGAAAAATCGCTCGCAAATTGTTAACGATGCAGAGCCACTTTAAAGTACACAAGTAGTACGAGGAACTTAGCGACGCACATAAAGAGGCGACATGGGGTCTGCGGCTGAAAAGAGAAACCTGAAAGTTAGACTATGAGTGAAATCACTCAGTGAGGTGTTCGGTCAGAGAGAGTGGTGTTTAGTTTACAGCAGCCTGTGACGGTCAATAATAATTTAAATGTCTTCCTTACTGTAAGCAGTTATGAAATACCTGTTTGTGAAAGGTTATTTGTATTCTTTATTGTTATAGAACCCACTGCTTTCTGCTCACTGGTGAGTCAGCCTATGAATGAGTGTTAAGCACATCAGGCTGGCAGCTGTATGGGCATTGCACTATGGTAGCTGTTATTTGCACATTGTTAATCATGAGCAATGCATTATGCATCCTTACATTGTTAACTGTGAGGTGTTATAACATTGTACTCTGGAGAGCTTTTAAAGGGAAAAAAATAAACGGCATGATGGGATGTGCAGTACCAAATATGTCAAGCACTTTTTTGGTAATGTATGATTTGCTGCATATAAGGAATAAAACAAAAATCCTCTGTCGTACCATATTGAAGTATCATTATTTTTGCATATTGTTGAATCGCATCGTATCGCACCGAATCGCATAATGTTGAATCAAATCGTATCGAACTGTATCGCAACAGGGGTGAATCGTATCGTATCGCATCGCCTGGTGTTTCAAATGTATCGTTATAGTATCGTATCGTGGCAACGTATCGAGATGCGCATCGCATCGGCCTCAGTGATGGAGATGCACATCCCTAGTAGAGAGTGAGCATCGGCCGATATCGATCGATGGCCGATCGATCGGAGCATCCCTAATATTTATTCATTGATTTCTTTATGAATTATTCTCCCGCAATTTGAATTAATCCAAAGTATTTGTTTTTACACATTTAAAAAGAAAAGGTGAATAAAGAAGCACATTAAAACTAAAGTATCAATGTATGTCACATTTAACCAACTAGTGCCCACATGCATGGGTCATATTTAAATCAGTACATTAAATGGCATATTATTCAATGTATGTATTTTTATAAATATATTTATTTTGGTAGGTTTGCTCTTCCGTAATACATTTGAATTATTATAATAAAGTACATGTGTCTAATAATACTTACATACTTTTACTTATATAAGATATGAATGCAGTACTTTAACTTGTAATGGAGTATTTTCACAGTGTGGTGTTTGTACTTTTACTTCAGGATCTACGACCTGCAGCAAGTGCTGATAAAGGGTCTAAAGTGTTATTAATGTGATAATTAAGTGCTACTGAAGAGTGTAAAGTGTTAATTAAGGGTAAAGGGAACAGACCTGCTCTGTGGATCCGAAGCTGAGGCTGTAAAACAGCGTCCAGTAGTTTCTGGAGTCTCTTGTTCTCCTCTTTGGAAAGAAACAGCTCCTCCTCGAGCTCTGCTATTGTTTGTTCAAACAGAGCAAATATCTCTTCATTAGCAGCAGTGACTCGCTGCTTCTTCAACGACAGCAGCATTTGGACTTTACTCATGTTTCCTAGATCACCTTTTCCTGCAGACTCCGTTAAACACACCGTTTCTCTCTGCATCAAACTCTCAATCTGACTAGTGTTGCTAACGTGTTTCCAGCTAGCATGCTAAGCTAGCTCCTGTAGTCCGAGGTAAACGCTCCAGAAGAAAGAGCACACAGTCCATTCAGAGGTTTATCCAGACACACAGATGATGGATCAGTAGAGCTGGAGCTCACACACACTTTCTCAGGAACACACAGAGAGAGAGAGAGATAGAGAGAGAGAGAGAGAGAGAGAGAGAGAGAGAGAGAGAGAGAGAGAGAGAGAGAGAGAGAACCGTAGCTACGAGACGCCGCATGGATCCAGGTTCTTCTTCTTCTTCTTTTTCTTCTTCTCTCGGTTTTTGGCGGATTGCAAACAGCTTTAAGGTGCATACCGCCACCTACTGTACAAGAGAGTGTCTCACCATATCATCCTATCACCACTTGTGGAAATTATACCATTGTGTTGTTTACGTTGTTTTAAATTCTTCCAATCAATCCTGTTTCACTCAAATACTTCAGAATGGCCTTCCTGCCTCTATTACCCCCTCACCTTCTGTTCCCAGTGTCTCCATCATGCTCCACTCCTTTCCTGGTAGCTCTTACCCCCTCACCTTCTGTTCCCAGTGTCTCCATCAGGCTCCACTCCCTTCCTACCTCTCTTACCCCCTCACCTTCTGTTCCCAGTGTCCCCATCAGGCTCCACTCCCTTCCTGCCTCTCTGACCCTGTCTCTTATGCCCCTTTCACACCAGCGCTTTTTCAGCTCCGGCTTGGAGCTGGAGCCTGAAAAGTGCCGGTTTTTCCTGTTTTCTGTGCAGCGGCGCCGGCTCTTAGCTCCGGAATCGGGTTCCCTTGGCGGCTGGCTTCCCTTGCCTCACAATCCAATCAAATCGCATCAATTTAGTGTTGCAGTGATGCGTCCTAAAATCCGGAAGTAAGCTGCTCTCGGTTTCCCTCGACAAAAAAGCAATGGGATTTCTCCATAGGATTTAGGAAAATAGCTCAAAATAAGGTCAGTGGAAAACGAACTTGTTAGATAAATGCACGTTTTGTTCAGTCGGATAATATCCACATGTCTACCCTACTTTTATAATTTTCGAATCATAAATCTAAAACTGCATCACTCTCACCGCCGTTAGAAAGTAGCAAGCAACTGAAGCAAGTGCAATTATGGAGGGTGAAGATTTGGAGTATTTTAGACCCTCCAGAAAAACGTGATTCTGCGATCGCAGAATTTACCGCATAATCAGCTAAATGGCGCAGATTTTTAAAAGGCCGCATATTTATTAAAAAGCCGCATAATCCCCGCATTTTTCCACACAAAGTTGAGGGAAAAAAAGTTAACTCGTCTTGACGTGAAGTGATGATGATGACGTCATCAGAAGGTAAACAACACCGTAGAGTGAACGTGTGGAGCTCACACGAGAGAGAAAACACCAAGATGAAAAAATCTAATCCATCTCATTTACCGATGAACATTTCTGCTAAAGACCGGACAAAGCAGTATCCCGATGTTTTGCACGAAAGTGGGGGGGAACTATTCTGCACCCCGTGCAACTCTGTGTTGGAGCATAAGAGAAAATCGACGGTGACGACCCACTTTGATTCATTCAAACATTCGAAAATCCTTTCTGCTGCTGCGGACAAGAAAGCCAAACAACTCACGTTCACCGAGGCATCAACCTCCAAAACCCTTTCGAGGGTTACAAGAAACGAGGTGAGTAGCCTACAAGATTGAAGCTGGTCAGATAACGAACGAGTAAATGAAAACAGAATGAGGCGGAGAAGTAAGTGTGTTTGTGTGTGTGTTGCGGCTTTCACACCAGCGCTTTTCAGTTTCTAGCTCCGAGCGGGAGCTTTTCTGGTTCAGCTCCGGTTTCCCTTTTCAGCTCCCGCTCTGTTCACACCGCCCACTGGCGCCCCAGAGCTGCCCCTGCTGCGTCATGGCCTCACCGTTTACATCGCTGATTTGCTCCCCAACGGCAGCCATTACGGCGCTCACAACAACAACGAGGAACTGCGTCGGGTCAATGATCGTGTTGCTTTTAATCACACGAAGCCAGAATAAATTGAATAACGACTTCTCCAACCTTATACTTTGCTCCAGAGTGCCGTGGTTCATTGTTTATTAATGTGTTTCTGCAGCATTTACCGACCGCTGCAGTGCTGGCTGCTCTTCCACAGGAGTTTATTCTCCCGTTAGCTCCCGGTTAGCTCACACTGCAGCGGCCGCTCTAAAGTATTCACTGTCCAACTCACACAAGCAGCTGATGCATATCCCCAGTTCCCCTTAGCCTAAGTGAATGTGTGTCAGTCTGAATTGACGCTGTTTGGTATCACAACGCTGTTATGAAAGTTTCTCTGGTATAAAACGGGTGATGTTAGCATAGCAACCGAAGCTAAACTGACTACTTGCATCCGATAGCTGCAATAATACAAAACAACACGTCTGCCTCTCTCCACAATGATCGATAACAGTGAACGGATGGTCAAAGTAAGGTACAAATAAACAGAACCACACGAAGCCTGGTTAGTGTTGCCTGACTTTATAAAGTGTGTTTATAGGCACTACTGCTTGTAGGCAGGCATGACAGTCGACCCATGTTCAGGGGAGGTGGGTTTAGTTTCCTGCACGCCTCGACGTAAGAGAGACGTAAGCGACGTCGCCTCTTAGCTCCAAAGCTCTTGCCTCTGGACCGACAATTGTTTGGAGCTGGAAATGAAGCGGATTCCGGAGCTAAGAGCCGGGGCAGCTGCGGTGTGAACAGGAAAACCCGGCGCTTTTCAGGCTCTAGCTCCGAGCCGGAGCTGGAAAGGCGCTGGTGTGAGAGGAGCATCTGAGAGAGAGAATGTGATTAAAATAGCCCAATTGCTTTTACAATAAATAAACATTGAATGTGTTTAATTGAATAGTAAAGGGGTTTAACGTTAGTGGCAGGTTGTGTGTGAGAGAGAATAAATAAATAAGACAGCCCAATATTGATTTTTTCCGCATATTTCCACATATTTCGCAACTTCCCGCAATTTCACGCATTAAATCACATAAAACCCCGCATGTTTGATCGCATAATCAAGGATTTTAGCCCGCATAATCAAGGATTTTTGCCCACGTTTTTCTGGAGGGTCTAGTATTTCATCAAAAATAATTGTACTAAACTTCCGCTACAGCAGCAACAACAAATACAATCTGATGACAGGCCGATGCCCAAACTGGAGCTGTGTACAGCGAGGAACAAAGGAGCGAATCGGACGTAAAACGTTAAAGGTCTCCTGATTTAGTTTGTGAATGAATGCTTATTAGAGTTTGGGCTGGAGAGTGCGTGCGGACCTGTCGGTTAGATAACAGGCGTGTGTAAGTCCTGCATCTGATACAAATGTGTGTAAAATGATACCGGGTGCTGTAATCACTCATCTGGTTACGTTATTACATTGACCACCACACCCCGACCCAAAAGAAAGGACTTATTATTGGCTTCCCCTAATTTTTTTCCCACGCTACGCTACTGGGCACCACGCAAACAACCCCAATGTAAAGTGAATGAGGCTCCTTTGTTGTGGTGCACACACACATTTCTACAACGTCCTGCAGTGAGCTTTGTATTCTACAAAAGTTTTTAAAATCTACTTTATAGCTTGTAGTAACTCACAGGAGGCTTCTTTTATTTTATTTGTATTCATAATCATTTTTGTTTTTCGTCGGAATGTATTATGGTGCATTATTTACCAATTTGTGTTCTCAAAAAACAGTGCATTGTGTGTAATACAACTGTGATTTTTATTAAATTACTTGGTTTTTAAGGAAGGCCAGAGCTTCAGCTTCCCTTTTAGTTTACGTTTTTTAAAAGACAATTATATTCCTATTTGATCAATAAAGGGGTATTGTAGGCCAATATTAGCCATTTAAAAAATGCGTGACTGAACCACGACTCCTTAACACCACATTGCGTGGTGGAGTCACGAACTTTGTTTTTTAAAACATATACAATGATGATAATGATGGTGAAAACCACTCCCCCCACTGGCTACTGACTGTATTTGAAATGCTTTTTGTTTAATAGTAATAATAATCATTTTTATTATAACAACAATAAACCAGAAGAAGATTCCGTCGTTACCACGGCAACGTTACGTTGCGCTTGACGGCAACGTGACGTAGCCACGTTACCCACAATCACCTCACTTTCATTAATTTCATCTGACAACGGACTACAGTAAGTATCTAAAATAAAGAGGAGTTTATTTCTTTAAAACTCGAAATAATATTGCTTTTATTTATTCCACTTTATTCTCTATAGTGTTTCATTCCTGGATATTAGTTTGAGTTTTGAAGTGTGTTTAGCTTGTACAATAGGCCAACTAGCGGCCACATTCAGCTAGCCTCCGGCCTTCCGGTCAACGCTTTTTAGCTGGATAGCATTTATAGTTTATACAGCTAAATTACATTAGCTGTCACCGGCACAGTTGGATAGTGGAGGTGCGTGCTAGAAAAATATGTTTACATTTATGTATTTACACATGTGTTGTAAAGACAGTGTTCAACACAGAGTTTTAATAGTGGCGAATGCATCGACGATGGAGTGGAACAAAAATGTGGAACTGGAGTTTTTCCAGAGGATTTGACTGGCCACCCAATGTCCCACTCTGAATCAGAAATACTTAATTGATCTCCGGGGGAAATTGGGATTGTTACATTGTAGAATTTAAATATATAGTAGAAGATATAAGAAAAACAAGTATGTAAAAATATGTGCATAATATAACAATATGCACAGTATAAATGCATAATGTATGCCAGAGTATTGCTCAGATTAATTATTATTGCATATAGAGTAATGCACAGATGAATTATTATTGTATATAGTGTAATGCACAGATTAATTATTATTGCAGAGAGTATTACACAGATGTTACTGTTATTCTAAATAATCCTAATCAAGTTTTTATTTTTTCTGTTTTACAGCTTCATTACAACACTTACTATCACCAACACACACATATCCACACACACACACACACACACACACACACACACACACACACACACACACACACACACACACACACACACACACACACACACACACACACACACACACACACACACACACACACACACACACACACATATAAAACCAACGGCACTTTTAAGAGCCACTCTCTCTCTCACTGTCTCTCTTTCTATCACTCTCTCACTTTCTCTTTTAATCACTCTCTCACTTTCTCTTTTAATCGCTCTCCTGTCTTTCTCTCACTCTTCATTTTGTGTATTGTTTGTATTATTTGTATGCCATGTCCCGCAACCCTGAAGTGAGGGTCTTTGAGGAACCCAATGTGGCCACGGTGCACATGGCATCATTGATTAGCGAGGCTCATCTCCATGAGGCCAGGGTGAGGCTTTTCATGATAAGCAAATACCCAAGTCAGTAATATAATCATTGCTTTTGCTTTTTATTGATGTAATGTAAAGGGTCAGTTAGTCCTTTTTATGCAACCGTTAAATAATTGCTCAAATATAAGTGCTGCTGTCTTATGTTGTATTCAGAGATGGGGTCGTTACTAAAAAAAAGTAATATATTACATATTACTTTTTTTTTAAAAAAGCAATACACTACTTCGTTACTCTCTACATAAAGTAACTCGTTACTTTACTCGTTACTTTACTCGCAGGGCCTGCCCGCCCCTCCCTGCAGGCAGATCACGCAGACTGCTAAAGTTTCAAATGTTCTCTTTAGTTCAGTTTCCATTGTCGCATAAGACTGATCCAGATCCTGAATGTTTTCCTATCTGACCGTGGCTGTCCTCTGTCTCCTGCTATCTGTATATTTTGCCCAGTCTATCTCTGCTCACGCTGTTGCGTCGCCGTGTTCTCCTGCGTTTTCATTTCCTCGCTCCTCTGTCTTGGTCTCACCGGAAGTTGATTTGTCTGCGCCATCTTGAGTAGCGTCCCAATGGCCTTATTTCTGCCAGAGGAGCGAGGAACGAGGAGCGATAATGGAGGAGCTTTAACCGAGGAACCACCAGACCATCCTTCGATTAAATCCTCAGACACTCGCCCCGCCCCCTTACTGTGTATCGCTCACTGATTGGACGATGCAGCGCATGCACTGATCTGATGCTTCTTGACATGAGAGCAGTTTCCCAGCGGAGTGAAGAAAACACATGAACCTCACTGGACTCACTCCTCAGTTTATACCGTGTTTTATTTAATTAATGTTTCATTTAGTTACAAACATGTGATATATCTGAACAACAAAGTGGTCAAAAATCATTTTATTCATCTTTTGGAAACATTTTCATGATCACTTTTTTCGTTTTACATTTTCATTTATTGTCATTTCCATTCAGTCAGTCATTAAGTGCTATTAAAATGTTAATGTGCTACATATCCAAACAAACAAAGTGTGCAATCCAATGGATGTTAATCTAACTGGGTTTTGAAAGATAACATATCTCTTTTTCTTCTCTCAATTATTTGTATTTCTATGGTGCACTTTAATCAATATTAATCCAACTAATGTTCGTTTATACATTTTAAGAATGGCGTTTATCTTTTTTGAGAAAGAGTTCTTATTTAATTTTATTTATTTGGGTCTTCAACAGATGATACAAATGTGTGTGTCAGTAAATGTGCACTAATGCGGTTTTCACACCAACGCTTTTCAGTTTCTAGCTCCGAGCGGGAGCTTTTCTGGTTCAGCTCCGGTTTCCCTTTTCAGCTCCCGCTCTGTTCACACCGCCCACTGGCGCCCCAGAGCTGCCCCTGCTGCGTCATAACGTCACCGTTTATGTGCCTGCTTCATAAAATCCAAACCGCGCGGAAATCCCTCACATCGACAACAACAACAATGGCCGATTGTATTAAAGCGCTGTTCGCTTTGGTTATCCTCTTACGAAACCAAATGGAAGGCATCGGACGACTTTACTTGGAACTTTACAAACATCACATGCGAAATGCAAGACTTCTCTGTGGTCTTCAGCATCTACTTCAACGACGAATCCGTAGGAAAAAGAAGGTAAATATACGTCCTATTCGATGGCGTTAGAGCTAGCTGTTGTTAGCCTCTGCATGCGCCAAGCTCAAAATACCCAGCTTTGCAGCATTAATTACTATGGTATAACATTAAAACGGATTCTTAATGTTATTTCCACAGATCATGTTGAAATGGTGGAGGTCGCGTGTTATTTGGATGGAGGTGCCTCTAAAAAGGAACGACAGTGAGCTGGAGCTCACCAACAATAATGACAGTGACTTGCTGTGTACTACACAACATATGTGAGGAACATAGCGACAACTTCACTGAATATTGCCATGAAGTTGTGTACAACCAACCCCCTTTACACCCCTTTCCACAAGACAAGAAGGAGCTGATGTTAGATTTGCATTGATGGAGTATTTCAACATGGGGGACCACTAATATTACTGCAGTTAAACCTGATCTATTTTGTATCATGCCTCTTACAATAAAATCACTGGATCAGACTTGAATTGTGTTTTATTTTGTATACAAATCACAGAATGTAGATAAACAGGTATGAACAATATTCTTATAAAAATAGTGCATACCCAAACGGTTTAGACCAGGGGTCTCCAACCTTTCTTCATCCGAGAGCTACATGTATTCACATAGCACTCATCGGCTGAATTAAGCTACTTTTTTAAACTTGTGAAATTGCAATACCCAAAGCTTATCAAAAATCTTAACTTCACATCAAGGTCCAAGAAAACGACAATTTCTCACATATTATTATGGCCCACATACAGTAAGTACGTCACTGAAAATTCACATAAATGTCCAAGAGAAAAATAAAATGTTATTATAAGACATGACTTTTGACTGATGTTTATTTTACCTACAAATCACAGAATGTAGATAAACAGGTATGAACAATATTCTTATAAAAATAGTGCATACCCAAAAGGTTTAGACCAGGGGTCTCCAACCTTTCTTCATCTGATAGCTACATTTATTCACATAGCACTCATCGGTTGAATTAAGCTACTTTTGTAAACTTGTGAAATTGCAATACCCAAAGCTTATCAAAATAAAATGTGAGTGTGTGCTGTCACCTGAGCTGCTGTGCTGTGTGTGCAGAGACAGCTGTGCTAAACATTCATCAGGGTTTGGTCGCTTTCTTTGGATGTGTTATGAACAATTTAGTGCTAACCTCAGCTTTGTCATTACATTTGTGCTGGGTAAGGGCACAGTACATATGAGTTATTTTCCTTCACTTCAGTATGATATATCCTAACTTCTTTCTAAAGATAAATAGGAATAAAATAAATGGTGCTCCAGCTTGACAGACACATTTATTTTCGATAACACAGGTAACGATTTCATTTAGCATAATTTTGTTTAAAGAATGCATGGCAGAATCAGACTTAGCATACGAGTAGTTCATCAGTGTTTAAGTTAAATAACGCTATAGTGTGGCAACACAATGATAATGGTAACATGCTGATGTTTAGCAAGTATAATACTTATCATCTACCACTGTTTTAGTTCAGTGTTTTATCATAGTGACATTAGCTAGTTTGCAGTGGATCACTGAAAATAAAATGTAATAAGACATGACTTTTGACTTATGTTTATTTTACATACAAAGTATGGACAATATTCGTACTGTATATAATATAAATAAAGTGAATAAAAAATAATGTATACAAAGTATTCACAAAAAAGTGTGGAGAACATACTGTATATAATATAAATAAAGTGTATTTAAAAAAGAATGTACACAAAGTATTCACAAAAAAGTGTGGAGAACACACTGTATATACTATAACTATAAAATAAGGTCATTGTTTGCTGTTGGTCTCCATCACCTTCACCATTCTGTCTAACAAGCCAAGCATTTGGCTGTTCTGCTCGTCCTTCGCGATTCTGTTGATCCTGTTCTGCTCGATTCTGCTCTGCTCTGTTAAAGCAGTTATGTTGAAAACCCGTAGGAACTCAGCATTGGTCTTCTGCACCTCCTGAAACATCGCCCGGTCTGCTCCAGTAGCTCTTCGTCCCTGGCGTCACTCTTCTCCATTAACAAGACAAGGCCAGATGACGAATCCCGCTTCCTTTTAACTACAAAGGGAACAATAATAATTAAGTCAACACCGTATTCATGGGTTCTATGAGGTGTAAATTATATACTGTGTAATGAAATGTTTTATTGTTATTATGGCTGCAGTTGCATAACTTGAACAACTACTACAATGACAATGCCATGATAAATGGCAACAGGGAACAGTATTACCATTATGACCACTGTAAACCTTACCCTGTTTGTTTCGGCCCACTGGCTGGGTTAGGGTCACCAGAGATTCCTGGGAAGAGCTGCTTGTGGCAAGAGGAGACCCAAGCATGTGCACGGGCGAGCTACACGCCGACGGTAGTGGTGGTTCCGACACAGTACACTCCAAACGAGATATGTCGGTAAACACAATATAAACACAATGATCAAAAGTAGCCATTCAACAAATCATACATCGTTAGTGAGAAGAAAGAACATACATTGGAGGCGTTCGCTGTCTATGCCATGGGGATACCTTTGTTTATTATTGTTATTTGCATGCTAGCACATGGGTGCCCACCCGGTAGCTGTAGTAGGTAAACTTTAGCTATTATTGCCAGGTCTGTCGATAGCTACATGGTTTAGTTTATGTTGTAAAACAAAAAGGCACAAATAACACAAATCAGTAATGCATAACTCACCAGCATTAAATGACTCGTCCTCCAACCCAATTGACGAGAGAGAAAGCGAATTCACCGTGGATCCCAAACCACTCGTCGGTCTGTCTCCGAGGACCGAGTCTAGCAAGTCAAAATGTGGACTTGTTTTCGGACGACCGCTGCCACTCCGTCCGAGCTCTTTCTTTTGGTCCCGATAATCCTTCTTTATTTTTTTCAATTTGTTGCAAATCTGTATAATGCTACGGTCATAACCAGCAGTTGCCATCTCTCGCTGCAATTGTTGCAGAATAGCTTTGGACCGTGTGCTCCCATCCAGCTTCCTCTGTAACTCTTCGGAAGACCAGATTGCCACGAGGTAGCTGGTCTCTTCAGTGAACCACTGCTGCTTATTCTGTTTGAGGTTTTCCATCGTTGTGTACTAACTGGATAAAACGCAGGCATTTTGTTGTTGTTCAGGAAGTTGATCCCGCCCATGCCCCTGCCCCCGCCTCGACGTAAGAGAGACGTAAGCGACGCCGCCTCTTAGCTCCAAAGCTCTTACCTCTGGACCGACAATTTTTTGGAACTGGAAGTGAACCCGATTCCGGAGCTAAGAGCCGGCGCCGCTGCGATGTGAACAGGAAAAACCGGCGCTTTTCAGGCTGGTGTGAAAAGGGGCATGATGCCTGTGGCAGCCCCGAAGCTCTAGAACTCCCTCCCCCAAGACTTCCGTGAGTCTGAGTCCCTCACCCTGTTCCAGTCCCGCCTCAAAACCCACCTCTTCAACTCTGTATCCATAAGCCACCCCCCCCCTCTCAACCAACTTCCTCCTGACTTCTTTTCTGTTTTGTTTTGTTTCTTTGTGGTTTTGTTTTTGTTTTGTTTGTCTACCCTCCCTCCCAAATGTAAAGCGTCTTTGGGTTCAAGAAAAGCGCTATAGAAAATAAATGTATTATTATTATTATTATTATACTTTTTCAGAAATAAGGTCCCATGAGTCCCACCAGAAGGGGAGGGACTTCGCCTCTCTATTATCACCGATCCAAGCAAACGAGGGCTTTTGTTATGAAATGACTTCCGCGTGTTTCGCCCCTCGCTCCAATGACCATTAGACCATTTAGTAAGGTAAAACAACAAAAACTTCTAGCTCCGAGCGGGAGCTTTTCTGATTCAGCTCCGGTTTCCCTTTTCAGCTCCCGCTCTGTTCACACCGCACACTGGCGCCCCAGAGCTGCCCCTGCTGCGTCATGACGTCACCGTTTACATCGCTGATTTGCTCCCCAACGGCAGCCATTACGGCGCTCACAACAACAACAACAACAACAACGAGGAACTGCGTCGGGTCGATGATCGTGTTGCTTTTAATCACACGAAGCCAGAATAAATTGAATAACGACTTCTCCAACCATATACTTTGCTCCAGAGTGCCGTGGTTCATTGTTTATTAATGTGTTTCTGCAGCATTTACCGACCGCTGCAGTGCTGCTCTTCCACAGAGTTTATTCTCCCGTTAGCTCCCGGTTAGCTCACACTGCAGCGGCCGCTCTAAAGTATTCACTGTCCAACTCACACAAGCAGCTGATGCATATCCCCAGTTCCCCTTAGCCTAAGTGAATGTGTGTCAGTCTGAATTGACACTGTTTGGTATCACAACGCTGTTATGAAAGTTTCTCTGGTATAAAACGGGTGATGTTGGCATAGCAACCGAAGCTAAACTGACTACTTGCATCCGATAGCTGCAATAATACAAAACAACACGTCTGCCTCTCTCCACAATGATCGATAACAGTGAACAGATGGTCAAAGTAAGGTACAAATAAACAGAATCACACGAAGCCTGGTTCGTGTGGCCTGACTTTATAAAGTGTGTATATAGGCACTACTGCTTGTAGGCAGGCATAACAGTCGACCCATGTTCAGGGGAGGTGGGTTTAGTTTCCTGCACGCCTCGACGTAAGAGAGACGTAAGCGACGCCACCTCTTAGCTCCGAAGCTCTTGCCTCTAGACCGACAATTTTTTGGAGCTGGAAGTGAACCAGATTCCGGAGCTAAGAGCCGGCGCCGCTGCGGTGTGAACAGGAAAAACCGGCGCTTTTCAGGCTCCAGCTCCGAGCCGGAGCTGAAAAAGCGCTAGTGTGAAAGGGGCATCAGATGCTCTTCTGCGATCTTGTATAATAAAGAAAAACAAATGGACCGTAGATACACAGATTAGGGCGACACCATCTGGGGCCTGTACTACGAAGCAGGATTTTCGCTTAGCCGGCTAACTTCAGTGAAAACTCCGGCTTTCCGGTCTTACGACGCTGGTTCTCTTTTTAGCGGGCTAGATCTCCATGGTAACTTATGCTGAGTGGCTAACCTGCCCCGGAGCAAGTTAGGTTGCAGGCTAAGAGATCAACTCAGTGAAAGCACTGCCTGCTGACCAATCAGAGCTCCGTGTGCAGAGTTTAAAGTGATCAAGTCACAGGAGAAAGGAAATACAGAAAAGCTGCCGTTGCAGGAAAGACGGCCGGCAAAAATCAACTGACTGTGTGAACGTGAAAATTAATAGAATATCACCTCCATCTTCAGAGCAATCTGACTATTATAACATTAGCGTTAAGAAAGCTTACTTACATATCGGCCACAACATAAGTAACCGGATCAGAGTACATTAAGTACAGTCCGCGGCATATCACTTCACTTCAATCATATATCTCCTTATCTGAGTCACTGAGCCGTATCTGGCCGTGCAACACTCACAGTGTCACAAACTGTCTGCAGAAGTATTATTTTAAGCAACACATTAAGTTGACGAAACAATAGAGTCACATGTAATTAAAGTCAGATTGTGTCTTAGACGGGGCAGTGATATCATAAACCTGTTAATGTACGCATTCAAACACTTTTTCTGTTCCCAGCTGTATTCACCTTGCAGGTGCAGCTATGTGGCTTTTATCCTGGATAAAGTGTTTAAGTCATGGATGTTTAAAGTTTAGCTTCTTCGTATTTGACTAATATTATAGTTGACTTTTCATTCGGGAAGTATGACGCTGCGCTGTCAGTACGCTTCTCCAGGTCTGTGATTGGTCGAATGCTCCAGATACCACCCCTTTCATGTGAACGCGCACCCAACTAGATAGGACACGGCTGGCTTGAGTGATCCACTTGATAACCCGCGTCGTAGTACCGCTTAGCGAGAGCGCGTATGTTTTGGATCAGGCCAACCGGCTAACTCAAACATATCCAGGTTAGGTTGAACCAGCTTCGTAATACAGGCCTCTGGTCACAACTTTAAATATTTGACGATGTTTATGTGCAAATGAAGAACTCTCACTGGTTCAGAACCTTTTTCCTTAAGTGAGACTCTTTTCTTTTCTGACTTTATGGGTATTTCACTTTATATTAAATACATAATAATAATAAGAGTGCAGAGTGGATTGTGCTGTTCATCCTATGTAATCTATATGTAAAGACAAAAGTCTAAATATTTAAGATAAAGCTGTGGAACAATCTCAATAATTGGTAGCAAAAATGTAAGGTTTTTATTTTAATGCATAAAAGGATACATGTTGAGATAGGAAGTTCTAATATCTTAAGAGAAGAGCTTGAATATTAAAAAATAAAAAATACAAACTCTTTTGGCTCCTTCCTGTCTGGGTCTTTCTTGGCTTTGCTATCTTCTAGCTCTATTCAGGTTTTTGGAGTTTTTTTTCTAGCTCTATCCCTGATCCTTTTCAGAACGGCTCTATGCGGACTATCTTCTGGTTCTCCTCTGGATCCATCCACTATCTCTTGTCTCTTTCCAGTCAACACTTTACACTTGTGTTACTGGAGCAGGTAAAGCATACAACAGATACTTTCAGCATTATCGGAGCACGCAGTGGAAGCTTGGATGAAACACAGCGGACTTCTAAACAATGAACACCCGCAACTTGGAAGAAATAAAGTTGGGTTTTATGCGTTCTAATATTGCAATGCAAACCCATGATGTAATGACAGTAATTCAGAATAATTGAGTCATTGAATGCTCATTTCAGTCGATTTAATCAAACATATTGGACATGTTCTCAAGACTGTAACCTCTTCACATTCTGTTGAAATAGTCAATTACTAGCCTTATCTCACACATTGCTGTTTTGAATCATTAATATGTCGATGACAGTTGAACTGCATGATGTAACATGTATGCCATCTGCTGGAAAGAAGATGTATCGCTCTGTTGGCGTTGTTTAGACTAGTGATTCTCAAACTTTTTTCAATAATGTACCCCATTTAACAAAAAGATTCAGCCAAGTACCCCCTGATCAGCACAAAAAGTATTTGTTCGGGAATAAATGCCTATATAAAGAGGTACAGCACAGTGCTGCACCATCGGTGTCGGATTTATTAAAACAACAACCGTGTAACTGAGAAACACTTAAAATCTACATTTCAAATGTTTACAATCCATCGCTAAATTCATGGCAAACCAATTTTAACATCATGCAATAACACTGAGACGACATTAGTTGCATTGAGCTGATCTTTTTAATAAGTTGTACTTACAATTTAGTGAGAAACATGGGCTTGTGTTTCACTGAGGATCTTTGTTATTCTCAGTGACAGGAAGGCCACTGCAGTTATTACACTTTGTGTTTTGAAATATGTGTAACTCTGTTAATATAAAACCCACACTGTTCAAACTTCCTTACTTTCCCTAAAATTGTTTTTTAAATGTTTTTATTATCATACAAATAAATCTCACGTACCCCCTGAAGTACTCCAACGTACCCCTAGGGGTCCGCGTACCCCCATTTGAGAACCACTGGTTTAGACAACAAAAACAGAGGGAAGCTCTCATTTCATCAACAATCTTTGAGTACAGACACCGTCCTGCAGAGAGCACACAGCACTACAAAATACACTTGGTATTTTTAAACGATTACGCCATTTAAATCTTTTGTCACAAACTTTGCAGTTCTATCTATCTATTTTTCCTCTCCTGTGTGGATTCTCATGTGTGACTTTAAATGTCCACTCCGTGAAAAAACTTTCTTACAGACTGTACAGCTGAATGGTTTCTCTCCTGTGTGGATTATCATGTGTCTCTTTAAATTTCCAACATGTGAAAAAGCTTTCTTACAGACTGAGCAGCTGTGTGGTATCTCTCCTGTGTGGACTCTCATGTGTGTCTTTAAATGTCCATTATGTGAAAAAGCTTTCTTACAGACTGTACAGCTGAATGGTTTCTCTCCTGTGTGGACTCTCATGTGTGTCTTTAAATTTCCACTCAGTGAAAAAGCTTTCTTACAGACTGAGCAGGTGAATGGTTTCTCTCCTGTGTGGATTCTCATGTGTTCCATTAAATTTCTATTCTTTGAAAAAGCTTTCTTACAGACTGAGCAGCTGAATGGTTTCTTTTCAGCACTACTTCGTGGATCACTGAGAGATTCATGTCTATTTTTCAATGAGTTTGAGCCTGACGCAGGTTCTCTGGTCTCTTTCCATTCAGCACTGTCTTCAGTGTCAGGTTCAGAAGAGTCTCCAGTGTCAGGTTCAGAAGAGTCTTCAGTGTGGTCCTCAGTCTTTGGTTGTAAACTGCTCTCTGTATCTGAGTTCCTGGCTGGTTCTGGTCCTCGACAGTCATCTCCATCAGCTTCTGTTTCCATGTGTTCAGTTTGTCTTTGATGAGGCTGAGAGGACTGAGGTTTCTCTTCATCATCTTCACTCTTCACAGGGTCAGGAGTGAAAGTGGACTTGGTGATATCAGCATCCTCCAGCTCCTGAAGCTGCTCTCCCTCCTGTTTCTGCTTAATGTGTGGGGGGGGCTCTGGGTCCTCCTGGTCCAGACTGGTGCTCCACTCTTGCTGGTCAGGGAGAAGCTCTTCTTTAACCCCCACCAGCTGCTGGACGTCTGCAGGAAACAGGAAACACAGTCAGAACAAACTGTTAAGTATTAGCATTTAAAAATCTCATCACCATTACAATGGGAGACATTTTGCAGCCCTAAGTAATGCCTTTGTTTTTATATTTTCACATTATCTTTCTTAGTCCCACCTATTGTGTATTTTTGTTGGCTCAAGTCACCTCATGTAGCCCAGCCCCTTTCCACTTCCAGTTAAAAATGTAAAAGGGTTTTTTCTTCTGGCGTAGCACTAGCCGCAATTTAAACAATGAATTGTATTTGGGATCGTTCACAGATACACTACGCCTACAGTATAGAATGAAAATACTAGACATGTCCCGATCCCGATCCCAGGATCGCCCCCCGATACTGGGTTTTAAGGTGGATCAGGATCGGCAGATCCAATTAAATGTCATGGCCGATCCATATTTAATATTTCCCATGATTCCATTGTTACGTTGTTTGTCGTTCTTGTTCTATTGCATCAGCCGCCATTATCGAGTTGGAAAAGTGGAACGGACACATATCGTTAGCTAGTTAAAATGTCTGCAGTTTGGCACCATTTTAAAATGACTAGAAGTGAGTCGCCGACTGCGACATGCAAAGTCTGTGGTGTGGAAGTCTCACGAGGTGGTTCTATCAGAGTCTCCTACAACACCACAAACCTAATACAACATCTTAAAAAGCACCACCCCGACGAACACGCCGCCTACTGTAAAGCGAGAGCGTCTGCGACTAATGGACTCCATCAACAAACACTGCGGGACAGCTTGAAACGAAAGGATTTACTTCCTCGAGACTCAGAGATTTCGCAAGATGACTGAGCTGATTGTGGAGTGCATAGCAGAGGACGACCAACCAATTTCACTTGTGGAAAACTCAGTTTTTTGTCGTCTAATAAATTATTTGGAGCCGCGCTATGGGATGCCATCCCGCCATTACATTGCTGAAAAAGGCATCCCAGCCCTGCACACCAAGGTGCGTGAACAAGTGCAGCGGCACCTAAAGTAGGCTACCTCAATCGCCCTCACCACAGACCTGTGGAGTTCAGGTGTAGCCCCGATGTCGCTCCTCAGTCTGACCGCCCACTGGATAGACTCCAGTTTTACTTTGCACAAGATAACGTGTCTTTTAGACAGCAACCACGTCAACAGGCTAGCAGAAAAGTTAGCCTAGCTTGTTGTCAGCTAAATCTCGTCAGCTTAGCCCCTAGCACTAGTTGTTATTGCGACAGCAAAGAATTAAAAAAACATTAATATCCTGTTTTATGTCTTATCTAAGACTACAGGCTTTCAATACGTTTGTTAGACTTGGAAGTAGCCTACCATATTAATGACAAAACAGCTAGTTTTGAGAGGCTACCTATCAGCAGGAAAAATATTCAGTGCAACTTTTGAGATGTTAAAATCTCAAAAGTCTCATCAGATCATAATGGTTTGGAGGTATCATGCAGATGGTGGACCATAGTGTATAAATTACTCACAAATGTTATGGAAATTTCCCGAGGTGTGTTTAATAAGTTAAGGAAAGTCCGGAAATGTATGTAAGTCAATGAGAGGTAAAGACATTACCTCTCATTGACTTACATACACTATCAGTTTTGCAACCAGCAGATGGCTGCGCTCTATTTGATACTATTGTGACATCGACTGCTTATTTGCCTCACTGACCAGTATCAATAGGCTATTGATATTCATCTATCTCTCGCCATCATCCTCTCTCCCAATCTCTCGACTGTAGGCATTTGCAGACATGGGGGTGCAGAGCCTGGGCTGTTTCGCACACACACTCCAACTCGTGGTCATCCAAGGCCTTCTCGCCCAGCGAAGCATCATCGATGCTGTCGCCAACGCACGGAAGCTTGTGGGTCATTTTAAGCATTCCCCAAAGGCCTACTCCATCCTCGAAGAAATTCAGGTGGTTATAATTGTATTATTAGTAGTAGTAGTAGTAGTAGTAGTAGTAGTAGTGCTATGTTATATTTTTAGTAATTGCACTTTCCCCCCTCCCTGTCATGTCATTGTAAAGCAATCCATCATTAGGCTACACTAGTGTTGAAAGGATGTTAGCCAACAAATAATTAACCTAAATATAGAAGCATTTTGAGTGGCCTACTAGAAAAGCGATACACACAGCTGATTTATTTTAATTATTATCATTATTATTACTTTACAGAAAGACCTGCACATGCCAACACAACGACTCCAGCAGGACGTGTCAGTCAGATGGAACAGTACTCAGTACATGATGCTGGTAGGCTATATGGATGGAAGGAATGAATGCAAAGAATGAATAGATTTTTTTTTTACATGTGAATCAGCCTAAATAAATACATTTAGATGTGAGGTATATAGTTCTACTTGTATTTTACACATGAATGTTAAACTAACATTTATTTACTTATTTTGCAGAGCCTTCTTCAGCAAAAGAGGCCGCTCAGTGTCTATGCAGCGGACCACGACCTTCCATGAATGCCCTCTGCCAAGTGCCAACCAATGGGCGCTTATGGAGAAGGCAGTTGTGGTCTTGAGTCCATTTGAAGAGCTGACGAGGGCAGCGAGTGCTGCGACTGCAAGTGCCGCGGATGTGATCCCTGCAATAACTGTCCTCAAGCGTCATCTTTCCCGTGAAGAGAGCACAGATGCTGGAATCAAGACTATGAAGAGAACACTTCTTGAGGCTGTCACTGAGCGCTTCGACTACGCTGAGACTGAACCAATCTACTCCGTTGCTACATTGGTTGACCCAAGATACAAAGATGGCAAGTCCTGTTTGATTCAAAACTTCTTTTGCGATATATAATTGCTCAGGCCTAATCAATTCACCACTTGATTATTAATTATCAAATAACATCAAAATAAATGTTCCAAATGTTGTTCTGACATTGACAACAATAACTTTGATATGCTAAGGGAACGACAAAATATGTTAGGAAACAAATAATCCTTTTTCACTAAATGAAATTCTATCCATTTTCAGATTCTTCACAAGTCCAGACCACCAGGAGCTTGCCAAGGAGGCTCTCATTAGAGAGGTGGAGATCATGGAGAGAAAGAGGAAGGCTGGCAGTGAGGTGTCTGCAGAAGAGCCTCCAAGAAAGTCACCACGTCGAGGCGGTGTAGGCTGTGCAGCTGCAAACAGCAGCTTTGTCAGTCTATATGACGAGATCTTGGAGGGGAATGTGGTGGAGTCGAGGCCTGTGAGTACGTCAGCAGTCGTCACTCAGGTGGAGGCCTACCTGGCTGAACAAACCATCCCAAGGTCAGAGAATCCTCTACACTACTGGCGGGCACATGCTACACAGCGACCCGCACTGGCTGATACAGCCATGAAGTTTCTTTGTGCACCTTGTACATCGGTGGACAGTGAGAGACTGTTTAGTGCAGTGTCAAATGTCCTTGATGAAAAAAGGAACCGGTTGACAGCCGATAAGGTGCAGGTGTTGGTTTTCATTAAAAAAACCTGCACTACACTTTGAAGAAGTCAGTGCAGTAGATTAAGATGGAGGAAATAAGGAGCTCTATTACACTGTAAAAATGTTTATGTTTAAGTTTAGTGATTACATGTCTCTGAGATCCCTTAATTACCCACACTGTGAACAATAATAAGTTCAGTTTACTTGAAAAAAGATTGGAAACTCTTTAATAAGTAACCAAAACTTTGTGTACGTTATGTTATGTTTACTTTATGTGTACAATTAATGCAAAGATTTTTAAGTTATGGTTACTTACTTCCAAGAAGTAAAGTTTAGTGAAGCTTACTTGTATTTACTGCTGTTAAATCAGTAACCTTTTGAGTTGTAAAGGGTACTTAGTAGTAAAGTTTACCTGCAGAATGTTCATACTATAGTTTCTAACTACTGGCAACTTGAACAACCAAAGTCCTATTTAACAGAATAAAGGGAATTGAAAGCTCAGATTTTTGTTATTATTGTTGCAAAAAAAATGCTCTTATTTGTGATAGTGAGAGAGTAAAAGCTATTGAGCACAGCTTGGGTGCCGGTCTATTTCTTAATGTAAATGAAATTAAATAATGTTTGCAAACACAAAAAGTGATATCGGAAATCGGTATCAGAAAACCGGTATCGGGAAATATCGGGATCCTATATGAAAATATCCGAATCGGAAGCTAAAAAATGAGATCGGGACATCCCTAGAAAATACCCCGTTACAAATTAAAATCCTGCATTCAAACCTTATTTATGTAAAAGTATTAACAGAACATTTGACGGCACCTTCTTATGTAACAGTAATGATGGTGCAGTAACATGTTCCCTGTCAGTGTTTAATTGATGTTGTTTCTTGATTATTTTGTATGTTGCATTTTACTGCTGCACATGTTCAAAGTTGCGCTTGTATAAATGATTATGGATGAGGGAACCTGCTAAATGTTCAAATATGTGTGTTTTTTTATATGCAGTACCTGTCAAAAGTTTGGACACCTTCTCATTCAATGTTTTTTGTTTATTTTAATTTGTAGATTAAAACTGAAGACATCACAACTATGAAAGAACACATATGGAATTATCTAGTTAACAAAAAAATATAAAAAAATCAAGAACATGATTTTTATTTTAGATTCTTCAAAGTAGCCCCTTTTGCCTTGATGACAGCTTTGCTCACTCTTGGCTTCTCTCAGTCAGCTTCATGAGGTCGTCACCTGGAATGGTTTTTAATTAACACGTGTGCCTTGTCAAGAGACAATGTGTGGAATGACTTGCCTTCTGCATGTGTTTGAGACCATCAGTTGTGTTGTGCAGAGGGAGAGTTAGTGCACAGTGGAAAGCCCTATTTGACTGCTGTTGTAATCCATATTATAGCAAGAACGACTCAACTCAGTAAAGAGAAGCGAACGTCCATCATCACTTTAAGAAATGAAGGCCAGTCGATCCGGAAAATGTCAAGAACTTTGAATGTATCCTCAAGTGCAGTCGCAAAAACCATGGAACGCTATGATGAGACTGGCTCTCATGAGGACCCCCCCGGGAAGGAAGAGCAAGAGTTACCTCTGCTCAGAGGATAAACACATCAGAGTTACCAGCCTCAGAAACCGCAAATTAAAGCACCTCAGATTAGAGCCCACTTAAATGATCACAGAGCTCAAGTAGCAGACAATCTCAACATCCACTGTTCAGAGGAGACTGCGTGAATCAGGCCTTCAACGTTCAATTGCTGCAAAGATCAAAGGGCTTTACTGCAGATGCAGAGAAGGTGAGCGGATGGTTTCTGAATGAGTGGTTCCCACCGTGAAGCTTGGAGGAGGGGGTGAGATGGTGGGGGGGGGGGCTTTACTGGTGTCACTGTTGGTGATTTAGTTCAAGGCACCCTTAACCAGCATGGCTACCACAGCATTCTGCAGTAGCCAGCAAAATATAAATCATATTCTGGATTTGTTAACACTTTTTTGTTAACTAGATATTTCAAGTTAAAGGTGGGGTAGGTAAGTTTGAGAAAACGACTCGAGATATACTTTGTTATATTCCATGGAATGCTTTTAACATCCCGATAGCAATGAATATCTTAAGTGCTTTGACAAAAAAATCATAAAACATCATCTGTGGAAGCCATGGCGCTGTAAAAAGCACGACCAATCATCTGAGCCGGCTAAAGTAACTGGATGGCCTACCTGCCTGTCAGCCTTCCATCTGTGCACAAACTTATCTCGTGCCCTCATTGGTCATGTGCGTGTTTGTGTGTGTTGGAGGAGGGGCTCTGGAAGGAAGAGGCAGATTTTTCCGGTTGTGTATTTTCAAATTCTAGCACACTCGAGCTGGTTTCTCGGCTGTTGTCCAAACTTTTGACTGCGTCTAATACTAGTGTATATATCTCTCTCAAAATATATATATTCTGTGTATATTATACAGAATATATTATAAATACATGTTGGCAATAATTGATTGATGAGATTTTAGGCTGATCGCCAATCGCAGGAATCAGTATCGGCCAATACCGATCGCCGATCCGATCGAGTGGGCGGGGCCTATGGAGATCTTCCATTTAAAGTGATGTTTAAAACTCTGTTAATGGGGCTCATTCACTGGAGCTTCCACAAAAACAACAACCAACATAATTATTAAATTCAAATGAAGTACATTATTCAAGTTTAAATTAACTTTGCATAATAACACGGGAGAGATGAGCGGAAGCGCTCTCTCTCTCTCCCCCTCTCTCTCTCCTGACAACCTGTCAGTATCTCATGCAGCTCACTGATCCAGTAATGAGTGACCCGACAATGAAGAATAAACATATGTGTAACTAGTTTAGCTTGTTCCAGAGGTAGATCAAAAAGCTAAGTGTGTTAGGTCTAACTCTTAGTGTGTGTTTGCTCCGCTCACCGGTCCGTCACAGCGGGTGGAGCTGCAGGATTTCTGCTTCACACACGTTGCATACCGCTATTTTATTGTCCTTTTCGGACACCTTAAAATGCTGCCAGACTGGTGAAGCCCTTTTGGCGAGCTGGTTTTGAGAACAGAGAAAAGTGTCATGTATTTTCCGTCATAATTTTCCGTC
The DNA here is from genome assembly GCF_902827115.2 of Pseudochaenichthys georgianus. Lineage (NCBI taxonomy): Eukaryota > Metazoa > Chordata > Actinopteri > Perciformes > Channichthyidae > Pseudochaenichthys > Pseudochaenichthys georgianus. Next base: position 47,512,977 of record NC_047518.2, on the reverse strand, counting down.
ATGCGATCGGCTCTCGCGATAGGCATTTTTAGAGAGCCCGATCGATCGGCCGATATCGATTGGTGGCCGATCGATCGGAGCGTCCCTAATATTTATTCATTGATTTCTTTATGAATTATTCTCCCGCAATTTGAATTAATCCAAAGTATTTGTTTTTATTTGCTTTTACACATTTAAAAAGAAAAGTTGAATAAGAAGCACATTAAACTAAAGTATCAATGTATGTCACATTTAACCAACTGGTGCCCACATGCATGGGTCATATTTAAATCAGTACATTAAATGGCATATTATTCAATGTTGTAGTGCCGGGAGATAGGAGTCGGAGGCGGTGCATCGAAGGTATGTAGCTGGCTTTAATGAGCAGCAGAAACGGACATGTTGTTGGGTCGCAGCCCAGGAAGACAAGAGAAAGAAACCAGGAGGGCACACAATATATAAATAGGTAACCACATATATGTCCGTGCGGAAACAATACCCCCAACCTGTAGTTCCATGAGTGAATTACGTGTCAGTGTGTTAATAAGTGATCAATACACGGGAGCCTATGTATTTTTATAAATATATTTATTTAGGTAAGTTTGCTCTTCCGTAATACATTTTAATTATTATAATAAAGTACATGTGTATTGTTAGGGAAATAATTATCTCAGACTCCTAGATGTGACATACAGGACCAACCTTGACGTCTATTGTTCCTGTCCTTTAAGGACACAGGCTGCTTCAGCCAATAATGTTATTGTTCCCATTCTGTGACCGGTCAATACTAGGTCACAGATGGTCTTCGTTGTGGATGCACTGGGACACTTCCTTCTTTGTTGTTTGTGGACTCCAAGGTATGACATCTTCGAGGCCATAAGTGGCGGAAGCAAGTGACTCAGTGTGCCCAACTGTCTAAAGCTATCTTATCAAAACATGTTGACGACTCTCTCTGAAACCAGTTAAATGGGCTGACAAGAGAGAGGCGCTCGAGAATTGACGTGGCAACCACCCGTGCAGTCAGACCGTGACTGCTGTGACTTGTGATGTGAATTCTCCGGCCGTACCTCTTAATAAATCATCAGTGCTCTGACATCAAAACTCCTGCTCTACCTTGTCTCCTTCCTGAGTCGGTGACTCCTCGAACATTGCTACACAGAAGTTTCCACTACATGTATAATAATACTTACATACTCTTACTTAAATAAGATATGAATGCAGGACTTTAACTGCTAATGGAGTATTTTCACAGTGTGGTGTTTGTACTTTTACTTCAGGATGTACTACCTGCAGCAAGTGCTGATAAAGGGTCTAAAGTGTTATTCATGTGATAATAAAGTGCTACTGGAGAGTGTAAAGTGTTAATTAAGGGTAAAGGGAACAGACCTGCTCTGTGGATCCGAAGCTGAGGCTGTAAAACAGCGTCCAGTAGTTTCTGGAGTCTCTTGTTCTCCTCTTTGGAAAGAAACAGCTCCTCCTCGAGCTCTGCTATTGTTTGTTCAAACAGAGCAAATATCTCTTCATTAGCAGCAGTGAGTCGCTGCTTCTTCAACGACAGCAGCATTTGGACTTTACTCATGTTTCCTAGATCACCTTTTCCTGCAGACTCCGTTAAACACACCGTTTCTCTCTGCATCAAACTCTCAATCTGACTAGTGTTGCTGACGTGTTTCCAGCTAGCATGCTAAGCTAGCTCCTGTAGTCCGAGGTAAACGCTCCAGAAGAAAGAGCACACAGTCCATTCGGAGGTTTATCCAGACACACAGATGATGGATCAGGAGAGCTGGAGCTCACACACACTTTCTCAGGAACACAGAGAGAGAGAGAGAACCGTAGCGACGAGACGCCAAGTGGATCCAGGTTCTTCTGCTTCTTCTGCTTCTTCTTCTTCTCTCGGTTTTTGGTGGATTGCAAACAGCTTTAAGGTGCATACCGCCACCTACTGTACAGGAGAGTGTATCGCCATATCATCCTATCACCACTTGTGGAATTATACCATTGTGTTGTTTACGTTGTTTTAAATTCTTCCAATCAATCCTGTTTCACTCAAATACTTAAGAATGGCCTTCCTGGTAGCTCTTACCCCCTCACCTTCTGTTCCCAGTGTCCCCATCAGACTCCACTCCCTTCCTGGTAGCTCTCACCCCCTCACCTTCTGTTCCCAGCGTCTCCATCAGGCTCCACTCCCTTCCTGGTAGGGCTGTCCCGAATACCATTTTTCGGGCTCCGGATATTCGGTTGTAATCAGCAGCGAATATTCCAATATTCGGTGCGGAGAGATTTTTTTTTTTTACAAAAAAATGTCATAACACGCTCCGAGACACCTGACAACATGCTGTTAAGCAGAAGCGCAGAAAGAGCATACTATTTCAATTTATATTTATTTATTGTCTCAGTACTCGCATACATTAAAACTAAATGTGTCCTCTGCATTTAACCGAGCCGCAGTGCAGCGCCGGGGACCAAATCTGGTTCCAAATTACGTCTATAACGTTTTACAACCTGAAGATACAAAACACATATTTATGTTATAACTAGGATCGGGACTCGATTAAAAAAATTAATCTAATTAATTGGAGGCTTTGTAATTAATTAATCGAAATTAATCGCATTTTTAATCAAATATACATATTTGACCTGAGAACAGTGAGAAGCAATTTTCACATGGATTTTACTCCAAGTGGTCTACAGTCCAAGTGCATGACATTAAGGATTTTAGGAGATGGCCCTGTGGGTAAGCTAATTTACAGATGGCCCTGAGCCCAATAGAGATTGCCCTGAAAAATGCACGCGGACGAAATGGCACGAAGGGTTTGGGGGGCCTCCGTCCCCCTAGAAAATTTAGATTTTTGCAGGTCTTAGATACTGTCTGAGAGTTGTTAGGAGATATAAATGTTAATTAGGCCGCATTCTTAAAATCTCCTCGCGTCCCTACACGAGCCATTATCTTACAGGAAGGAAACCCAGAACCTACAAGTAACCGTTTAACAATAATCCACTTTAATGGTAATATACAATGCAATACAATCAAGTACAATCAATACAGTACAAATTACATACAGTTCTGTAGGATCCCACATTTACCTGATACTCACGTCAGCCAGCCAGCCAGCCAGCCAGCCAGCCAGCAAGCCAGCCAGCCAGCCAGCCAGCCAGCCAGCCAGCCAGCCAGCCAGCCAGCCAGCCAGCCAGCCAGCCAGCCAGCCAGCCAGCCAGCCAGTCAGAGAAGAAAGAGGCGAACACAGCGGGGTTTCTGTCTATATCCCTCGCTGACCCAAGGAGGAGTTATCTGCGCCTCCCTTCCAGACCAGTGATTGGCTGCCCAAATTATCATCAACACCCCACATCTTAAGTCCCCAATCCCAGTGGCTCAGCTTCCTTATCACAGGGATCTGAGATGACTGTATGTCAACTCCACACCTTCCCCCTCTTCCTTTGTCCTCTAAAAACCACATGTTACCAGGCCCAAAACCAGCCCAGTTTTCTACACAAATCATTTTCAAGCATCTTGATAGTTTACTAACCTGAATACATACAAATATTTCTTTACAATTCCCTCTTTTGCACTCTTAAAAAAGAGAGTGCAATTTACACAAGGCACTTGCAAAAAACTGCATCCTTGTCTGCTGAGTCTCCATACTTTTTATTCTCAGTGTCCACAGTGAAGGGCACTCCGTCCAGGCTCTCGTTGCAGATGACGCAGCGGAAGCAACCGGGGCGGTAAGACTTCCCCAGGGCCTGCCGGCCTGCATGTCCATGATTAGATGTCCACCTGCGTTGCACTTGTCTGCAGACTGCTGGAACCCAGAGTACAGAAAGTCCTCTTCACAGAAAACCCTTCCTGCGTCATAGTAGAACGCCTTCCCTCTCAGCCTTCGACTACAGGCGCTGCAGGTGAAGCAGCTGTCATGGTAGAGGCTGCCCATAGCTTGGCAGGCCTGGCTGGCTCCATACACCGTCTTGTTGCACTTAACCCACACTCCTGTTTCAGCGGAGAGTGGAGTCCCCTGTGCCGTCCTGGCTTGCCGTGTCTTTGTCCCCTCTGATCTGCTGACGGCGGCTTCTGAGTCGATGCTGAATAGATGTCCTCCCGATCTTCCTTCTCCGGTCCGATGATGATGCCTCCCAGTCGACCTCCATGATGAGAGCCCGATCCGTCCTGATGTCGTCTAGGGTCCTCGCAGGTGTTTTCCCCCGCCGCACACTGGCTCCGCACAGTGGTACCAGTTGTCCCCCTTTCCTTGTAGGCGGACGGCACGGGATGTCCTCTGGGTCACTCGGTCGGGGCCGGAGAGCCTGGGGTTGACAGTCAGCCTCCTGCGTCTCGGGTCCCTCTTTCGGCGTCCGCAACCTGTGTGGAGAAATCTGATACAAATCCCTCAAGCCTACGCTCCGGGCTCTGGGGCCCTCGGCTGTTTAACCCACCAGTGCGTGGCAACTTGGAGCCTGTTGGTGGGGTGTCTTAAAACAACAGACGTGTGTGCACAGGTTTTCTAAATTAATTGTGCTGCTTCAGAATCTTGGACTGTGCCCACTAAATAAGAACCCCAACATCTTTAGGTAAACTAAATAACATATTTCAATAGCTCTGAATTTCTGACAAGCATCTGTATTTATTTTTAAATGAAATCCCTGAGATCCCATTAAAAATCTAAAAATATGATTTGAACTGCTAATGTTTCTGGTAAAGAAACACACTAATCTTATGGATTCAAAAACAACCAAAATCACAATACTAACAAAGTGAATGGCTTCCTGGTGATACTGCTTCTACCCGTCAGTGCTTAGATATTATCCCACTGAAAAATGAATACAGAATTCCCACCAACTGTCATCAAATGTCTTTCTAAATGTAGATGAAATGTATATCCCCATAATGACCTAAACAATAAAGTCTATGGCTTTTACTTCTTTACCAGACTAGTTACATGATGTTGTCCAAATCACATTGTGTCTCATTACATTACTATGTTTTAGCTTAACTGTAAATATGTTCTTTCTACATTTCAAACCTCAGTTACTTTAATACCTGTTGAAACATTAGTTGACACATTACTCACCGGTCAGCCTCTCCAGTATTTCATTCTGGACTTACATCTCTCTGGTAGCCCCTTGGCCACTGATTCTCTACCTGTGTTACCTGCTATAACTCAATCAATACTAGAGACATGTCAACATTCACCAAACAGCCTCTTATCCCCAAATATGGAGCAGGTCAATTCTAAAACTGTCAATCAATGGTCAGATTGAACAATGGAGTTGGGCAGCAGGTTCCTTTCAGTCCCTAAATGAAAAATGTACATTGTAAAGTTTACACTCCCCCTTTTTTACACATTCTCTCATGTGTAAACAAAAACCTGTATGGGAAGAAAACCTTCAGGTCATAATGGATTATAAGACAATACCAAACATTTTTCCCAGTAAACACTTGAGAGTGTTTCTCTCCATCATTCAGTCCTAAAAGAAACAGAATTCCAAATTTCCTAGTTTGAGTTTCACATTCTGCAAACCGCCACCTCCTGTGGGAGTGAAACATCATCAACCAGATTAGATACGGTTTCCCCTTTTGTGCAATGTTAGGAAAGCTCTCATTTCACACATTATTATCACACAAAAATAATGTGTTAGTCCAAAACATGCTTGATTAGTCATCGTTTCAAATCATGCAGTTGCACTGATCAGGTGCAGACATACACACACTCACACTGTCAGGTTGTAAAGTCAGGTTTGGTCAGGTTCACCGCAGAGTCAGTCATTGACAGTGCCTTCCCAAGTTACCCTGTCGGTCAGTTGGTCTCAGTCTTTTTGGCCATGTGTTGTGCTCTGCAGAGACTTTGATGTTCCAGCACAGGCCAGCATCCTCCGTCTATACAAATCTGTATATATGGAGCGCCATCATTTATTAATTCACAATTACAACTATAATGTTCAAGATATCTCCAACCCCTCCTTGCTGTTTCCCACATTCCCTGAAAAGTGTCTAGCCAAAAAAATGTCACTTCCTTATTGTACTATTACTATTACTGCAATTCATTTACACCTAATTAGTATTAAAATGACTAATAGATCTATTTCAGAAACATGTGTACATCACTATCTTGTGTCAAAACATTACTAGGATCTGTAAAGCTCTGCTATTTATTCCATAACTCATTCTATCAATTTATCTTCAATTCTGGTGCACTTAAAGAACAATGTTACCCTCTTTCACAGTGCGTGGAACTCTGGGTGTCTGAACATGAAACCAGTACCTCAAATTGAAATACTATATTTTGTTTAGAACCAGCTTTCCCTTCAACATGACCTATATAAATAAATATTTATCTGATCTTATAGAGCTGTTACTAAAACTCTCCCTTTGAACTGATCAATACTGTAACAAATTAAAACACTACCAAATTCACACACGAATAAAAAATCCAGTGCATACTTCCTTCATGCCCCCCCCCTTTTTTTTTAGTGTGTATTAGACTGATTTTTCACTTCCCTTTAATAGTTCCCCTCTTTTCCGCTATTTTTATTTACCACTTGACTAATTTATGGTCCATACATCTTCTTATCTTCACTTATTTATCAAGTCAATTCAAGTTCTTTACAATACATTAGTAGATACCTTGTGGAGTCTTCACAATAACTAATCCCCTCTAGGATATGAAATCCATTCATCTTCAAGCAGATACTATGTCCTTATTTATGTTTTGTTCACGATAACAATGGTATAACAACCACATGTCATCCATTCTGGTCCACCTAAAAACCAATGTTAAACTCTTTAGCAGTGTGTGGAACCCTGGATGTCCGAACATGCAACCATTCCTCCCTCCTTTATCAAGGATTTAAAAACAGAAGTCATTTCATATTTCCCATGGTAATAACTATGCTACAATGGTGAAATCAATTATTTAGATTGGAATACTATATCTGGCTTGGCACCAGCTCTCCCTTTAACATTATCCATACAGATAAAGATTTGTCTTATAGAGTGGTTCCCAAAACTATCCCACTACTTTATTCACACGTGAATAAAAATGTCAAAGAATATTCTGTTAACCTGATGAAAAGATTGAAGAATATGGTTGTACTTTGTCATGTGGCCCCCTTTAACCCTCAGTGTGTTCTCATTTTACTCTAATAGTTTACTGCTATTTTTAATTTAATAAATCTTTCTGTCTTTACGTATTTATGCTTTAAATGTGCGTTTTGTGAATAAGTGTGTTTATGTGTAAACTCACTCATTCCCGTTTTCCTTTTCTCCTCCTCTGGTTTTCTCAAGCCGTGACCCCGGCCTCCTCACTTCTAATCGACCATGCCAACTCCTCTGATTCTGTGTTCTCTTCAGTCCATCAGCTGTAACTTCATCCGCTGTCAGCCATTGGCCCAGTTACCTCTGCATGCCCCATCTTGCACTGCTTTGCATTTTATCCCCTCCTTTACAGTCTCTCTGCTGTTTTTATGGAGGGCAGATTCTGCTCTCATCTCCCACACTTTGCTCTTGTGCTCAGCTTGGAACTTCATGGTCCTGTCTGAGGGACTGATGAGCGTAGATTTCTGCCCGTCAGCATGCTGTCTGGTTCTGGATGCCACAGGCGGAGATAGTTCTGGCTGCAGTCTTGTTGTTGTCGTTTCAGCTCTGGTTCTCTGTCTGTTCGATGGAGAAGGAGGAGTTTCCTGTTGGGTTAGGTCTTTTGTCTGCTTGGAGGGTCGGGACCGTAGCCTTTTCTAACTCAGAGGGGGAGTCCAGGTCTCGGGACGCATTACCTATAAAAAATCTAGCACACTGAGGTTAAATAAATCCAACCCTTTCCACTCTGACTCTTTGTAATCATACTATCTGTCTTAATTGTTAAATGCCATCTAAACAACCTAATTGATGTCTACAAATGATATTACAAAAACCCACTCTAAAAATTGTTTCATCCATTGCTACATATGTACCCAACATAACTCTTTCAGGAAACCATTTTCTCCTATACATTGAAAAACGTACATGTTTCCAGCATCACATATTCCACACACCACGAAAGAACATCTACATATTTTCTCCAATATTTTAAGCTAGTTTCTATAACAAGATTATCATGTGTGACATAATAATCAGATGTCTTGTTTGCTAACCAAGAATATTAAACTTTAAAATGTCTTTTGGCCAGTTGAAGTCCTGCTTACTTCATCCTTAAACTCTACTTTAATTTGAAACCAAAAAAGGTCTTCCTTCTCCACCATGATCCTATCTCTATATCAAAGTCCAGACAAACTGATGATTTATCTTTATAAACCATGAGGAATGACTCATAAAACACTATTCTCCCTTACTTCAGTTCTAAATCAAATGAGCCAGACAGGAAACCCCTTTTAACCACTTGAAATTGTTTATCTAAGTTGTGTTGCAAGCAGGTTAGATCTGTAATGAATTAAAATCAATATTTAAAGACGCAATATAAGTTAAATATATTGTTAAGGTAATTACTGTTTTATTGTGAAGGCATCTCTGGCGAACAGCGGCCTTTGGCTTTTATTTTGAAAGGCCGTTCCGGAACATCCGTGTTCCTAGAAACACGGCAAATTGACAATCGTTCTAATGCATTAACTATAGTCGTGAAAGAGACAAGGAGGGGGAAGGCGTGTGGAAGCAAGCAATGAACTGAAAATGCCACCAATCCTCTGTTTTAACGTGATGGCGGACATTGAAAACCGAAGCGGGCATAAGTACCCCTGTCTTTTGTACCATTACATTTACCAACATAAAACAAGGTCTGTACTAATCAACAATGACAACCCACAGACAGCTCATTTCTTTAAATATACGCAATATATTGACTTCGCTTTTATTTATCTGACTTAATTAACGTGCTTCCCCCCCTTTCAGCCACTAGATGGCAGCAGCAGAGCACAAATGAGCTTCACTCTTCTGACTCAATGTCTGATATCCATAGACAATTCTCATACAGGTTATTTAGGTAAAAATCACACAGATTTATTCCCCGTACATTTTGTCCAAGGATTTAACAGAATAGCAGTCCACTGACACTTTCGCTTATTCGGTCTCAGACTGCTATTTTACCCCCAGTTATAAACGGTGGACCGATCTTAAATATCGATCATCCAGGTTACGCCGTGTGAGACTCACACTCACATCCCACGAACTGCACCACTCCTACTCCACTTCAGGACTAAAATACCTGAGATCCACGCAAACTGCTCTAATTTCTCGTTACGCAGGACTCTCTATACCTGGCGATCAACGTTCACGTGTTATATATAACTTTCCTAACATGGTAAAAAAGATGCATTGTATACTCCATTCAAACTTCAAAAACACTCTGAAATGCCTACAGACAATCCCACAGGGCCCTGCTATTGTCCGAGGCGTCTAAAAGTGCTTGTTCCCGACCCAGTGTGGTCCTCTGAATCCTTCCACAGCTCATGTTTATTCAGCGTCGAGTCACCATTTGTTAGGAGATATAAATGTTAATTAGGCCGCATTCTTAAAATCTCCTCGCGTCCCTACACGAGCCATTATCTTACAGGAAGGAAACCCAGAACCTACAAGTAACCGTTTAACAATAATCCACTTTAATGGTAATATACAATGCAATACAATCAAGTACAATCAATACAGTACAAATTACATACAGTTCTGTAGGATCCCACATTTACCTGATACTCACGTCAGCCAGCCAGCCAGCCAGCCAGCCAGCCAGCCAGCCAGCCAGCCAGCCAGCCAGCCAGCCAGCCAGCCAGTCAGAGAAGAAAGAGGCCGAACACAGCGGGGTTTCTGTCTATATCCCTCGCTGACCCAAGGAGGAGTTATCTGCGCCTCCCTTCCAGACCAGTGATTGGCTGCCCAAATTATCATCAACACCCCACATCTTAAGTCCCCAATCCCAGTGGCTCAGCTTCCTTATCACAGGGATCTGAGATGACTGTATGTCAACTCCACACCTTCCCCCTCTTCCTTTGTCCTCTAAAAACCACATGTTAGCAGGCCCAAAACCAGCCCAGTTTTCTACACAAATCATTTTCCCTTTTTAAGCATCTTGATAGTTTACTAACCTGAATACATACAAATATTTCTTTACAGAGTGCAATCCAGTGAGCCAGGGAGTTGGTTATTTTCTCAGACGTGGACTTACTTATCCTGGCCCTGAAACCAGTCATCTGGTTGAGTGTGGGTTGGGTCAGGGTGTGGTTCCTTGCACTCGGAGTCGGGCTAACGTCCACGCTAGCTGCTACATGCTTTGCATTTAGGTGATACTTTAGGCTTGATGTGCTGCGGTGATATGCAAATTCTTTTTTGCATAATTTGCACACAACCGTGCTCTTGTCGACGCTTCCATCCGTTCGTTTTTTAAAACAAAATGTCCCATCCACGGGGCCGACCAAAGCGGTCTCATCAGCTTGTTCGTTCATGTTTGACTATTGTTCACCGTGGTTTGTTGTTGTTTGAAGTCCCATGCTGAAGTCATGAACGTTATTTGGTGCTCCAGTATAATCGGTACGCCTGAAACTCATCCAGTGAGAAACGTTCCGCTGTGCAAAAATAAGTGCGATTAAAGTGCGATTAAAATGCGTTAATTTTTGTGTAATTAATTAATCTTAATTAACGCGTTAAAGTCCCGGCCCTAGTTTTTAACAATAATGTACAATTATCAAATATTTAATAATTGACTAATCTTAAACTGTTCAGCTGACGTCGAGCGGATATAAACATCCGGTTCCGGTCCTGGGTGAAATAATTAAACTAAAAATGTTGCTTCATACAATAAAACATACCGTAATCAAACAATATTGTCTTTATACATTGAATTGTCTTGGGCAATCCGCAAACCTCAATCTGCATTGAATGGAAATAAGTACAATGATTAATTCATGTAGTTATATAGAACTTTGGAATAATATGCACATTACAACATTACCTTGCAAAGACCTATATATATGTAGGCATTCTGTATGACATATATGCAAAAAGACAGATATATGAGCTATATATGAGGCATTATGTAGGAGATATATGCAAATATATGAACCTGACTTTGGCATATATGTGGAAATATATGAGCTATATATGACACATATATCTCCTATTAATCCACATATATTAGACCCTCCAGAAAAACGCGATTCTGCGATCGCAGAATTTTCCGCATAATCAGCAAAATGGCGCAGATTTGTAAAAAGCCGCATATTTATCAAAAGGCCGCATAATCCCCGCATTTTTCCACACAAAGTTGAAAAAAAAAGTTAACTCATCTTGACGTGAAGTGATGATGATGCGCGACGTCATCAGCTCGCGCATCACAGAAGGTAAACAACACCGTAGAGTAAACGTGTGGAGCTCACACGATGAAAAATCTAATCCATCTCATTTACCGACGAACATTTCTGCTAAAGACCGGGCAAAGCAGTACCCCGATGTCTTGCATGAAAGTGGGGGGAAACTATTCTGCACCCCGTGCAACTGTGTTGGAGCATAAGAGAACATCGACGGTGACGACCCACTTTGATTCATTCAAAGATTCGAAAATGCTTTCTGCTGCTGCGGACAAGAAAGCCAAACAACTCACGTTCACCGAGGCATCGACCTCCAAAACCCTTTCGAGGGCTACAAGGAACGAGGTGAGAAGCCTACAAGACTGAAGCTGGTCAGATAACGAACGAGTAAATGAAAACAGAATGAGGCGGAGAAGTGTGTGTGTGTGTGTGTGTGTGTGTGTGTGTGTGTGTGTGTGTGTGTGTGTGTGTGTGTGTGTGTGTGTGTGTGTGTGTGTGTGTGTGTGTGTGTGTGTGTGTGTGTGTGTGTGTGTGTGTGTGTGTGTGTGTGTGTGTGTGTGTGTGTGTGTGTGTGTGTGTGTGTGTGTGTGAGTGAGTGTGTGAGTGTGTGTGAGAGTGTGNTATGGGTTTCACTGATAAGGGAGACAGTTTCTTCCCTCTTCCCTCACAGCAATACACAGGGAGGGGGGCTCCTGACTTAAGGAGAAAAAGACAGAGGCCCTAAAAAGGTGGCTATGTCATAGCTGAGAATAATATTTTGCAAGTCCTACACACTCGAGGTCATGAACTTTTATTACATAAGCCTGGGAAGGTGTGTCTTATGCCATAGCCATAGAATATGTCTGGTCATGCCCAGTCCTGTACATCAGAGGCCATGCCCAGTTTCCACAAATGTATGGAGGGGGTGTCTTTAGGTTTTCCATCCTGTTTTTGGAGCATAAAGACACTGGTGGAGAGGGAGCAAGCTCAGAGAGAGAGGGGGGGGGGGGTTCCCCTTGTATGCTCTCTCCCGGTAAAATCTCTCTCCCTCAGAGCTGGGTTTTTGCTCTCGGTAAGGTTCTCTCAAACTTGGTAAATATCTCTCGAATTTCTTTGTTGAAAGATGAGTGAATTTCTTTGTGAAATGAGTGGAATGAATTGATGTTTGTTGAATGTTAGTACCCTGCTACTTGTGAGGAAAGGTCCTCCGAATTCATGCGTGACTATTTGAAGTATACGAATGTGGAAATGAGAAAATGAACTGATTTGTTGAATGAAAGATTGAATGTGCTTTTTATTAACACTGGTCTTTTATGAGGTAAGAACTGTAAAATTCTATAAAAATCACAACTTAATTGGGCAGTTGAAGTTACAATTCATGGTAATAAATATAAAACTGTGAATTAAGGTTTCATATTAGAACATGATCACAGCATGATAGGTTTAGTATGATTATAATGTTGTAACGAGAGAAGGTAAAAACCCTGTATAAGTTTGGAGCTATTTTTCTTCAAATAAACTGATCCCACCTTTTGGATTGGGACAACTTAAAAGACATCAGCGCTCTCCTCTCCTGCTTCAAAGGTAAGACTGCACCCTGCCACACTCACACTTACGTAGGGCCACACCTCATTTACTGATATCAAAATCCTTCGGGATCGCTTAAACAGATTTAAGAGAGTCGTCTGAATTGAAACAGCAGTTAATTGAACCTGGTTTTTCGGGGAGTTAATAGAGGTGAGATATTGCTGACGTTGGTGGATCTGAGCTAAGCAGTAAACTTACATAGACTCAATAACTTCTGTTAGGTCAATTAGTAGGTCTGAGTAATTTCCCGGAATAAATGATTAGCCCTCCCGACTCTTACAGAAGTCTCAAATATGCACTCTTAATCCATATCAATAGCAATGTATCACAAAAATAGCTCTCTTCCTTATTATTGTGTAACATTAACTATATTATACTAGCTTGAACTCCAAAAGGGATATCCTCATTTCACCACCTCCACCCACTACAATCACACGCCCCAATTTAACTCCCTCCACCCCGGATAAAAGCACGTTAAGAAGCCCCTTTTCTCTAATTCCACAACGTTGGATGAAATAACATTAGGAGAACGGATTAATAGGCTGTTCATGGTTAATGTGTGTTGCTAACTTTATCCGGTATCCTAGCCTAATCTGTTTAGTTGTCCGGTTGAAAATGAACGCAAGCTCTATGCCCATTGTAGAACAGGAAACAGAAGTTGGTCCAGGTTCTGGTCAACCCAAAATTGTGATAAAGAGAGAAACATGTTTTGTCATTCTGCCACCTCTAATGCTTACAGCAAGTAATCAATACCTCAGAAGGGTTCATGTACATGTAGGCTACGGTTTGTTAGCTGTTTGCTTAAACTACCCCTATAGCTATGTTGCCGGCAGTGGCGTAGCTGTGGGTGGGCCACCCACAGCCAATCAGCGCTTCATAGCGCAGAGCCGGGAAGCCCAGAAGGAAGTGCCACAAACTGCAGTTCATCTAGTGGCCGACAGGGGATGGATGCAGACAGGAGCAATTCTCATAGACCCCCATGTTAAAATGCCCAACTTTACAGCAGAAATAAACATGTTTCTAGCCTGGATCCAATAAAACGTATTCTGGATATAGTTAGATTCCACCTTCATGACAATGGAATAGGGAGTGCATTTTTTTACCGTGAGTTTTTATAGTAAGTAAAGTAACTTTTGCCATGAGTGAATGAAAGTATTATTTCTTCTTGAGGTCTGCAGTTTAGCGTGTACACATTTGCTGAATATGAATACACTCAGTGTGTGCCCACTGTGCGACTGTCAAGGATAAACAACCTGTGGCCCCCGATATATGTCGTATGTATTATTGCTACACAAACATTACATTGCAGTTTAAGTGTCGCCAACTCCGTTTCTAATATGCAAAAAGACAGCAAAATGCGTCTGATTATTTTTAGTATTTTAGATCTTTCCAATCCAGACGAGAGATCTCTCTCCCCCGCCTGTGTGCGAGGGGGGGCGGGGTAGTTTACACACATGCAGCTGCTACATGCAGCAACACAGACACGGAGGAGATGGCGTAGAGGACGCGCTCCGAGCTGTGGTTAAACTATAGCCGTGTCGATGTGGACAATACTCGTTACCAAAAGTGCAATAAGAGTTTAGCATGTAAGGGCGGTAACATGAGAAATTTGTCAAAACATCTTGCAAAAGTGCACCACATTCAGACGGAGAAATGCACCGGGTTCGACTGTCTTTCTAGTTGCTCTGTAGCCCCATCCACGAGTAACGTTTCCACGTCAGGTGTTATGTATGCTAGCAGCAACACACAGAGTTAACTACATTATACAAACATGGGTTAATGATTAGAGGTAACTGAGTTACATTACATTACATTACATTGCATTTAGCTGACGCTTTTTTCCAAAGCGACTTACAATAAGTACATTCGACCAGGAAGACACAACCTTGAAGAAAACAGAATCATATAAGTACATCAGGTTTCATAGAGCCAAACATTTCAAGTGCTACTCAACTGGCTTTAGATAAGCCAGTCCTTTATTAGAATATAAGTGCTTTGTTAGTAATTCTTTGTTAGTAATTCTATCGCTCGAAGTGGAGTCGAAAGAGATAAGTTTTCAGTCTGCGCCGGAAGATGTGCAGGCTTTCTGCTGTCCTGATGTCAATGGGGAGCTCGTTCCACCATTTTGGAGCCAGGATAGTAAACCCACATGTTTTTGCTAATGGGAACTTGGGTCCCCCTCGCAGCGAGGGTGCAGCGAGCCGTTTGGCTGATGCAGAGCGAAGTGCACGTGCTGGGGTGTACGGTTTAACCATGTCCTGGATGTAGGAAGGGCCAGATCCATTCGCAGCAGGGTACGCAAGTACCAGTGTCTTGAAGTGGATTCTAGCAGTTACCGGAAGCCAGTGGAGGGAGCGGAGGAGCGGAGTGGTGTGGGAGAATTTAGGAAGGTTGAAGACCAGACGAGCCGCTGCATTCTGGATGAGTTGCAGAGGTCGGATGGCACATGCAGGTAGACCAGCCAGGAGGGAGTTGCAGTAGTCTAGGCGTGAGATGACGAGAGCCTGGACCAGAACCTGCGTGGCTTTCTGGGTCAGCTGGGGACGTATCTTCCTGATGTTGTAAAGCGTGTATCTGCAGCTACGGGTTGTAGCAGCGATGTTTGCAGTGAAGGACAGGTTGTTATCTTGGATCACACCCAGATTCCTTGCAGTCTGGGTCGGGGAAACAACAGAGGTGCCGATGTTGATTGTCAGGTCAAGAGTGGGACAATCTTTTCCCGGAAGAAAAAGCAGTTCAGTCTTGTCAAGGTTGAGCTTCAGGTGATGAGCAGACATCCACTGAGAGATGTCAGCTAGACGAGCAGAGATGAGTGCGACGACCTGGGTCTCTGAGCGGGGAAAGGACAGAATTAATTGGGTGTCGTCACCATAGCAGTGATATGAAAAACCATGCGGGCTAATGACTGATCCGAGCGAGTTTGTGTACAGGGAGAAGAGGAGGGGACCAAGAACAGAGCCCTGAGGGACCCCTGTAGTTAATTGACAAGGGTCGGACTCGGACCCTCTCCAAGTTACCCTGTAGGTACGGTCTTTGAGGTATGAGGTGAGGAGGGAAAGTGCAGAGCCTGAAACTCCAAGTTCTTGGAGAGTGTGAAGGAGGATCTGATGGTTCACCGTGTCGAATGCAGCAGACAGGTCCAACAGGATGAGGACAGAGGAGAGGGATGCTGTTTTAGCAGTGTGCCGTTCCTCAGTGACAGCAATGAGAGCAGTTTCTGTGGAGTGACCTGCCTTGAAACCAGACTGGTTTCGGATCCAGAAGGTTGTTCTGATGGAGATAACAGGAGAGTTGTTTAAAGACAGTGTTTTAGACAGGAATGGGAGGAGAGAGACAGGCCTGTAGTTTATAACATCAGACGGGTTGAGAGTGAGTTATTTATTTTGTTAAAGTTTCAGCTATTCGGTTTACAGTTCTGTCATCAGATTATTTAATACAATTTGTTAAAACATTGTTGTTTCTTTTGATGTGAAATATTATGTATTTAATTTAAATAAAAAGCAATGTTAGTTTTGTTCACAATTTGTTGAATTAGTTTGCCTTATTTTTTTCTCCAAAAGAACCGATAAAAGTACTGTTAAAGGACCGGATTGATAAGCGCTAAAAGTAGTATT